>NC_059230.1:2483279-2568279 GCF_020615455.1 Coregonus clupeaformis
GGCACATATGTAAAGATATCTGAATTCTTTAGGTTTTTACTGTTGAAATGTGACTCTTAGGGGAGGAGTTAGTTACAGAGGTTGTGGTTCACGCCAGGACGGACCCCTTTATTTTTACTGTTGATATCTGAAATCTTAGGTTTTTACTGTTGAAATGTGATCTAAGAGAAGAAGTCTAGTTACAGTGGTTTTATTTTCTGTTGAAATGCGGCTTTCTAGTGAGGAGCTATTATAGAGGTTTTGGTCCACAAGCGATGGACCTCTTTTATTTGATCCACAAGAGAAGGATCTGGGTGACTTTGATAAAAAGATTTGAGGATAGTCGGGTTGAGTTAATTCCGAGAGAATCCAAGTCCAGAAAAAGGTTCTCCCGACTAGACGCCAGTTGAATGGTTTGAACGACTGGGAGTCGAGGAGAATCAAAAAAAAAAAAAATACAAGTTCAGATAGTCGGGCAATTGGTTGACGCTGGCACTCAACTATATGTACTGTGAGTGAACTTAAACTGAATTCGTAGAGTTAGCTTAGGTTTTTACTGTTGAAATGTGACTCTAAGAGAAGAAGTCTAGCTACAGTGGTTTTATTTATTTGTTGAAATGCGCCCTTCTAGTGAGGAGCCTATTATAGAGGCTTTGGTCCACAAGCCGATGGACCCCCTTTTATTTGATCCACAAGAGAAGGATTCTGCAGGTGACTTGATAAAAAGATTCAGATAGTCGGGGTTGAGTTAATCTCCGTGAGAATCCAAGTCCAGAAAAGGTTCTCCCGACTAGACGCCTGCGTTGAATGGTTTAAACGACTGGGAGTCTCCTTGAGGAGAATCAAAAAAAATAAAAATAAAAATACAAGTTCAGATAGTCGGGCAATTGGTTGACGTGGCACTCAACTATATGTACTGTGAGGAACTTAAACTGAATTCGTGTGTTGATGCTGATATGTAATGAAAATGTAATTGTTGAAATGATAACCTGAATGTTGTGTAAGATTGGCCGTTTCATGAGACAACTAGTGGATAACTTTTAAGAGGACCACCGAGTCCTATTTTGCTGCGTATGTAAGCTGCGCTAAAAGCTGACTTGAACTTTTTTCCCTCTTGTGGTGTTGGTATTTCATAATTCCCAAAAATTAGATTGATAATTATTTGGGGCGCTATGAGTTTGTTAATATATTGTTTCCAAAGAGCGATTCTGAGTACCTTTGGGAAAAGATATAATAACTCAATAACTGAAAAAAACAATAATAACTTTTGGCTAAATAATTCCTAAAATTAAATTGATAATTATTTTAGGAGCGCTCAGTTTGCTAATATATTCTTCCAAATGTTTCTGATACCTTTTGGGAAAATATATAATAACTCAGATACCTGAAAAACAATAATAACTTTTCTACAATAATTCTAAAATTAAATTGATAATTATTTTGGGAGCGCTTGAGTTGTTAATATATTGTCTCCAAAAGGGCGGTTCTGATACCTTTGGGAAAATATATAATAAATTCAATAATTGAAAAAACAATATCCTTTTGCAAAATAATTCCTAATAATAAAGTATTGAACATTTTTTGGTAGTAAGGGTGGGACATCAGAGATAAATCTCAGTCAGCGCCAAGAATACATTGCTGGATTCGCCAGTGACGGGCTAAGAGCACCAAGATAGTCTAAAAACGGTATAACCATGGCAACCACTCGTCTCAAACTCAAGTTTAATGAATATCTAGATCAAAAAATACAGGATAGAGCGGAGTGGTTGCCGAATGGTTTTTAATTCGATCTAAAAGTTGGTTCGAGAGGAAAGGCAAATCATGATCAAAACAGACGGAAGAGTGACCTGAAAATCCTGGAGAAATCAACTATTCGTCTTGGCTCAGGAAACCGATCAGAGCGCTTCTTCTAAAAAGGTATGCAGAGCCTGTTAAAACGAAATCTTGCATATTGTATTATAGACCAATACGAAATTATGATCAGTAGTACTGAGCGTGAGTATGAATACTTGTTAAATAATTTTCCATCCCTAATGAATTAAGGCATACATGAGATATCTGGTACTGTGTTTTATACTAAGAATTAAGGAATAAGGAATAAGGAATAAGGAATAAAGATAAACGTATCCAGAATGTGAACTACGGATTGACGCA
The DNA here is from genome assembly GCF_020615455.1 of Coregonus clupeaformis. NCBI lineage: Eukaryota > Metazoa > Chordata > Actinopteri > Salmoniformes > Salmonidae > Coregonus > Coregonus clupeaformis. The sequence continues at coordinate 2,485,413 of NC_059230.1, forward strand.
TTGGTGGATAAGATTTGACCCACAACTAGATTCCTAAAGGGACCCAGTTTGAACTGAGACCTTTGCATAAATCCTATTAGGGGAGTCCTGCCTATAGGTTGCAAGAGGTAGAAGTTTAACTGTGGCAGAGTTCTAGACATTAGGTGGAGGAGAGGTATGGTTTTGAGGACGTCTGAAGCCCAGATAAACTCGAATCCATGCTTAAAACAGATATATATAGGTGTGTAAAGGAGAAATGAGCAGTAGAGAGAAAGAGAGAGTTGCAGGAGGAGGCTGAGAGAGCGAAAGGTGGCTTTTGGAGCACGAGGAAAGACTGGGTTGGCTGGGAATCACCACGGGTGATTATTGAGAGGTACCTTGGGGTTTCTGACGAGGTGAGATGGGTGAGAAAAGTAGAGAATATTTACATTTGCATTTTTGGTGATTTGGCAGACGCTCTTGTCAAGAGCGACTTGCAGGGCGATTGAGGGTTCGAGTGCCTTGCTCGAGGCACATCGGCAGATTTTCGCGCCTGGTCGGCTCGAAGATTGGAAACCGCTGACCTCTCGGTTCTTGGCGCGCGCTACTGATCACTAGCTGCCTGCCGCCCCATATGAGTTTAAGGTTGTGGCGTTGTTTGATCATGTGATAAGGTTTAATTTGTAATCGGACCATAACTAAAGTGGTTGTAGAAGTAGTATAGTGTAGGGGAGAGCCAATAGAGGGGCTCCATTGAACTATTATAGTTTATTGCATTTCAATGGCATAAGGTGAAATCTGTATGCATGAGGGGAATTCGAGCCATGTATTATTATAGTATTATGGACACTCGTAATAAATAAACTGAACCAAACAAGACGTTACTACAGCAATAGAGAATAGTTAATGTTGTCACGTTAGTTCTTAAACCCGATGATAGAGAAAATGCAGAACGCTGTTAGAGGTGTTTTATTTAGGCTACTAGGGTGTTTGAGACGGAAGGTGCTGGCAGACGGAGTGATGACGTGGCTGGATGTGCGACGTGAAAGTATTTACTTGTGAGAATCGTAGATGGTGTGGGGAGACTGGCGATGTCCCTGGTTCGAACACATGGTGGGGACAGTAGACAAAGCTTAGCCGTGGGGCTATATACCTAGATTACTATGTGGATGTGAAAGGTTGAATTAGATGGCTTAATAGAAGTATTCTAGAAAAAGTTTATGAAAATATGTTATAAGGTTACCATGCGCTCTCCCCGAAGAGCAAGGGGAGGGTGAGAGACAGTACAGTTCAGATGGTAGGAACATTATTAAATGTATGCTAATCAACGATAGCAAGTATTTGTTTTTATTAATTAGGGCATAATCAGAGAGAACAGTTAAATAAATTGAATATGAACTGAAATGGTTTAGCGGAAAATATAAATGTTTGGTAACATGTAGTAGGAGTTAGGGTAATCAATTAAATAATAATTGTATACGCGGGGAATTTTGAGTGGTTTTATAGATTAGTTATGAGGAATTAGATTGATACAAACAATTATTGATGGGTTAAGACTGGGGATAACCAGGAGAAAGAGATTAGCTCATCTTGTTGGAATGTTGCTACGGGCTAGGGGAGCAGTAGTGAAGTTAGGCCGTATTTAGGTCATGAAAGTGAGCTACCAAATTAAGGCCTGGCTATTTGTGGTTGTTTTTCAAATTGGGTTTTAAAATAAAAAACAACCACACCTAGTATGATGTTTATAAAGCCTTGTTTCAATTTTGGGGGTTTTCAGAGGTCAAGGGGTTATAGGTCTTAAAGGTGCACACAGTGAATTTTATGGATTTTTAGGTTTTGGCTGAGTTTGGGTATATGATTTCTTATGAGAATGAATGTCATGAGAGGACTTAATGAACACTTGGGATATAACATTTATGAAATATTTAGAATAATGGTAATTGTTTAAGTATACTATAGGATTAACAGTTAGTTAAATGATTTCAATGGCTTCTGAACTCTGTTTTAACATTCTGGTGTTAATTAATCATCCACACTAGTACATTCTAAAGGCATGAGAGGAAGACTTTAAGATAGTTTATTTTACTAAGTTGAGGGTAATTTATAGTACTGTGAAAATTGTGAAGAAGATTATAATTTGGTAATAATATATTTGATTTGAACCATAAATAACAGAAGAGAGAGAGTGGAGGAATGGCAATTGGATAATGAAATACCAATATTAACTAAAGTGATTGTTTAGGTAGGTGGTAAATATTGACACATGGCCAAATCATGTGTCAAAGAGGGGGATGGTTGGATTAAATATTAAATATATACGAAGGAGAGGACAAAATGACTTTATTAAATATATACGAAGGAGAGGACAAAATACTTTAAAAAACAAACATGTATGATAGTTTATTAACCACACCTGTATGTCAGAGGTTTTGTGCCCCACAGGTGAACTAAGGAGAAGGTGACCCACTTATCTAACCAGGAGACTGAATCAGGCCTAGTGGGAAGGGGCCCTACCAATTACTGCCTTGCCAGCAGAATAGCTGAGAGATCCATCTGGGTGCATGTCACACTGTACAAAACCAGCACACCTGGAAACAAACACAGAGTTAGAGAAAGATCCGATCACCACTATGGTTCGGGGTTGCCTCCTTAACGAAGATTCCCTTACCCTGTCTGATCATCCCTGTGTGAGTTCGGATAGAAGTAAAGCAATGGGTTGGCCTCTGCATCTGACACTGTTCTCAGGGCAAGGGTGGGATTCACAGGTCTCCCGACGGTAGGTAGCTGTCTGATTGTGGGGGCCATATTCTAACACACACGGACCCTCCTGTTTCAGCCAGAAGTGGTAGTTAACCAAACACAAGTTGAAAAGGCATAGGAGACAGCTAGACGTGGGGAAAGGGGAAATTCTAGAGTAAACCTCTCTGAGGGAGGTAGTGAGACCGGGGCTGTGATAAAGATAGTGCAAACCATGGACCTGGAGGAAGTAGTACAGGTGGTAAACGGGTAATAGAGATCTTAACCTGTGGTTGTGAATGGATTCAGTATACCGGAAAAAACTATGTCTAAAGAGGACTGTTTTGCCTGTAGGACGCCAAACCAGGGATAACAACTACTCCGTTCTCCTTGACAGGCTTTAACTCTCTGTCAGGTTTCCTCCATGCAAGCCACCTGGGAATGTGGTGAAAGAGTCTTATGGTAACTTGCACTATCTGTTCGCCGATAACAAAGTCATCCCGACCTGGCTGTCTCAGTTTGAAGTCACAGGGGATTCTTATTATTGTTTTCTAGGACTAGTAAGGATAGGATACAGGTAGGGCATCTTCAGCTCCTGCTCCCACACAGAGAATGTCACACCTAAAGAGACCATGACTAAATCTCCCCTCTTGTTGCAGCAAGAGGATTATAGGAGCCCAAACCAGGCCCAGTGCTGACATCTGATGGATGTGTGGAGATAACTGATTGTGAACTCACCTACATACGCAAACAATCAAACGTGGTCAGAGATTGCTGAGTTGTCACATAGAAAGTAGGACCTCCTCCCCGGGGATCCTTTGATGAAAGGATATATATTGATGGGATCCACAATCAGATCGCAGCTGGGTTTGAATCAAGTATTTTCGGTGGTCAAACAATTAATAAAAATGTAGATTGATAAATTATATTTAATATAACCAGCAAAAAGATTTATTAACCACACTCGTGATGCAATAAAGGGATTAGCTGAGCAGACAGCGGCAACTCAGCTTAATGACATGGCAGAATAGAATAGCTTTAGATATGCTTTTGGCTGAGCGGGACCAGAGTTTGGTGTTCTGTTTGGATATGTGCTGTACTTCATCTCCAACAATATAGCACCGGACGGTCCCGTGACCAAAGCGCGAGTGACCATCACCACGCTGGAACGAACTGGTTGGAGAACTCTGTATTGATAGCTCCATAAACGGGTTGGTTTGATAACGTATTTGGTAAATGGGAAAACTATTGTTGTGACTATTCTGGGTGAAGTTGGCTCTATGGGATACTTGTTCTTTGTGGATGTTGCCTTATTTCCTGGCTGAGTGACTGGTTTGGTGAGTACTCTTCTATGGTGGTTACTGGATTTCTGACCCAGTAATGTTGTGTTTTTTGCTGTTAATGTGTTGTGCTGCTTGCATCGTCCCCTGTCTCAGGAGGTCAGTGGTAGGAGTGGTGCAGGCGTCAGGTATGATGTGTAATGTTACGCCCAGGATGATGCAGGTACTCTCCTACTGACTCTGAGACCAAGCTGGATGATCCATGTTTGCCTAGGTAAAATACATACACGCATTTATTTTCAGTTCTTGCTCATTTTATTACCTTACGTTTTTACTAACCACTGTGATTGTTTATTCTTCCTGATGAGAAGGTAAAGATTCTGGTGGCTGTGCAGCCAACTCAGTACATGTTAGGTGTAGGGGAGGAATGAGGTTAAAATTATATTTTTATTTTGCTATTAACATTAAATGTTGTGATTTAATTTCCATATCCTGTTATTCTTAAGGGTGGGATTTTACTCTGTTTAGAGTGACACCATAAAAATTGTTGGGTTTTATTTTTTGGATCTGTATACTGTGATCGAATAGCTTGGAAGGAATGCATTAATGAGGAGCACTATACTGATATGGATTGTTTCACATAACAGGCTGATAAGAACACTCTCTCTTTGTTGTCTGTGAAACTGTCCTTGAACATGGGTACATGGAGTACAGAAGTTTTTGGGGGCTCGTCCTTTTGGGTGCTGACTGTTGTACTATTAATAAAAAACGCTCGATAGAATTAACTGCATAGCATTAATGTAAAATTAGGAATTGGACACAATAAGGTTTTGAGGCGGTGCATGGCCAGTTGCTGCAACCTCTCCTTGCTTTCCAAAATCGATTGCTGTCGACAACTGCTCCTGGCTGAAAAAAGGAGGAGTATGTGCTATGTTTGGTGAACAATGTTGACCTTTATTCCCAACAATACAGCCACAGATGGCAAGTTTGATAATTGCCCTGGAAGGGTTACGAACTCTTAATGGTAAGATGAAGAGCCACTCAGGGGTGGACACTTCAATGTGGGACTCTTGGATGGATGCGTTTGGTAAATATAAAACGCTTTTGTTTCTTCTATACTTGTATCCATCTCAATTTTGCTGCTAATTCTAGTGCTTTGTGGACGCTGTTGCATTCCATGCATACGGACGCTGACAACCAGGATTATAACCACCGCTATTGATCCACATCCTGCAGATAACGGTCAGATGTTTCTGCTTATTGATGATGCTGACCAAGGATATCTGGATGATGAATAGCATTTGTTTTTGTCACGCTCTCTTGTGAGACGTGAAGAGGGGGAATGTAAAACTTTATCTTTTGATAAAGTTTTCCTCTATTTGCCAATTGCGTAGCATTTAGTGTCACGTCTCAGAGACGTGAAGAGGGGGGGAATTAAAACTTTATCTTCTGATAAAGTTTTTCCTCTTTGCCAAATTGCAGCATTTCAGCTTTATGTCCGTCTCGTCGTGAGACGTGAGGAGGGGGGAATCAAAACTTTATCTTCTGATAAAGTTTTCCCTATTTTGCCAATTACACTGTTAGCTTGTGTGTCACGCCTTAAGTTTTCCTTCTTTACTGTTACTTGGTCACGTCTCCGAGAGACGTGGAAGAGAGGGATTGTCGTAGTAAATATATATAATGTTATAAAGCTTGGTGCTGACTAAAATCTTGTGCATGACCCATCTTGTGTTGGGCCTTGTGTATTTAATACAATGCACAAAGACTTCTATCTTGTCGGCCTTATCAGCAGGTGGCTATGGACAACACCCACGCCATAGGTCTCTCAGTTCTCCCAACTCCCGACTTCTTGCTCTGAGGACATACACACACACACCCACACACACACACACATATACACACACACACACACACACATCATCATTGTAAACATACACACACATACACACACACACACACACACATACACACGCACACACACACACACATCATCATTTGTTAGAACATACACACACACACACACACACACACACACACAATCATCGATTGTTAAGCACACACACACACAAAACAACCCCCTTCTCTTAGGCTGAACATCTGAAGACAGAGAACCCGACTCAGAGCCAATGCAATGGAGGTGACTTCGACCAACTCATCAGGACCAATCAGAAGATCAGAACTACTAGAATCAACCTACTTATATTTTGATAAAATGTCAGCACACAATGTTTAGGGCTCTCTCTCAGATATCTCCCTACGAGATTGACAACGGGTCCGTGCACGCTATTCTCAGATATCTTTACCTCTGAATAAACTGCCTTATATTATAGCAATTATCCACCTTGTCCAAAAGTCTCTACTTGGTCTCCGTTCTCCAGTAAACTTGTTTTATCAACACTACCTCCGTCCTAGCTCGCTCATTAATGTCTTAATCGAAATTACGGATTTCCTCTTAACCGCTTGTCGTCCCCTTATGCCATAGTTTGTACATCGCAATTGTCTGTAGAAACCACATTTGTTTAAAAAAAGTCTGCCATATCGTCTATGTTTTTTAAAAGGCAGTAAATGAGGCTGAATGAACTGTTTCGCTGCCAGACAAGGCTCCGCTGATAGCCAGGTGTAGCAGTGGTAAGGTGTTGGGATTGATGTTGGGACAGCTTTATGTAGGCCCTAACAGTTTGGGGGCACCGTTTGTCACCGTTATAGTGCGATTAATGTATTGTTTAGTGTTGTGTAGTGTAGTGGCTTTGCTGGCATGCATCCCACTTTATTTTTTTGCCCCACCAAGATTTACATGCTAAAATCGCCACTGGTTTTCCCTAATACCAAATTAAGAACTTCATCCATACATTGTGGAGTAGCGCCTTCTTAGAAACCTATTGCGCATCTCCGCTGCTTTTTCTAGATAGTCCTCTGTGGAGTGGCAGATACGGCGAAGTCTAAAAAAAACTGCCTTCTTGGAAGTCCTCTTTTTTTAATGGCTCAGGGTGGAAGCTGTCCCCCTGTAATGGAGTATTTCTGTCCGTTTCTTTTCTGTACAGAGTTGTAAACAGGGTTCCATTTGATTTCTCAATCCACATATCGAGGTAATGAACCCGTTTAGTGTCACATTCAATAGAGAATTTGAGATTGGGGTCAATATCATTGAGTAATACCATGAAGTCTGGCAGCTCTTCTCCCGTTCCTCCCCATATGCAAAACATGTCGTCAATATATCGATACCACTTCAGGATTTTATTCAAAAATAGATGTTCATTTTCATTGTTAACAAAACGTTCTTCAAAATGACACACATAAAGGTTAGCATAGCTTGGAGCGAATGTGGAGCCCATCAATGTTCCATTCGTTTGGAGGTAGTATTAATCATCAAACCTGAAATAGTTCTACGTCAAAACATATTCAGCCAGCTCTAGAATAAAGTTTGTTGGTGGGTATTTTTCTGTATCTCAGTCTCTCAACTAGTGAGCTAGGGCTGCCAGCCCCCGGTGTGGGGAATGCTGGTATATAGACTCTCGACATCTAATGTGACCAAAATAGTATTCTGTTAATCCCGTTATTGATGAAATCTTATTTAGTCTATAGAGTCTTTCACATATGATGTCAATGCTTGCACATGATATTTAATAAAATAGTCTACAAAGTTCGACAATGGCTCTAGCATTGAGCCTATTCCTGCAACCACTGGTCTGCCTGGATAATTGCCTTGTTGTGTTTTAGGTTTGTGTAATTTAGGCAAAATGTACAGGCATTGAAGTATGGCACATTTGCAGCCAAGGTATTCATATTCAGGTTTTGAGATAAGGTTGTTTAATAGCGCTTGCTCCAGATTAGAGCTAATATCCCTTTGGAAAACCTGTGTGGGATCAACACTCAGTTTTCTATGGAAACGTTCATTACTGAGTTGTCTCTGAATCTTTTCTTTGTATTTTTCATAGTCTAAAACGACCACAGCTCCTCCCCCTTGTCTGCAGGTTTGATAACCAAAGATGAGTCTTTCATTAGATCATTAAGTGCCTGTTCTTCTGTCCTGGTGAGGTTCTTCTGAATATGGTTTGTTTTTCTCATGTATTTACAGACATGGCTTTTTGTTCGACTAACCTACAATAGGTATTAATCGAAGGAGTTGTTAACCATAGGACAGAATTTGCTTTTGGGCTTAAAATGGGTAACAGTTCTTTGTTGGGTTTCTAGGCCAGAAACAGTGTTTTGGGAAAACACGTGTTTAAGTTTAATCTTGCAAAATAATTTCAACAGATCTACTTTCGTATCAAATGGTTTGTCTGTTTATGTAGGTACAAAAGAGAGGCCCTTAGATAAGACTGAGACTTGTGCGTCAGTGAGCTCTTTTTTATATATGTTTTATGTACACACTTTATTAGAATACTTATGAAATGCACATTGTTATATTTGGTAACACTTGCTTATTTTCCCTCGACTCCAACCCCATTCGATGCATTGTGGGTGGAGCAATGTCTACATAAGGGTGCAAATTATAAACACTCACAAAAGCTCTGACGAAGGCCTTGAGGCCGATACGTAAAGCTTAATAAAGAGCAGTGATACTATCAAGAGCAGTGATACTATCAAGAGCAGTGTGCAGGTTTCTTATTTTTTCTGAACTGATGTTCGTTACCTTAAAAATCCATCATCAAATTATATGATTTAAAAGACTGAAAAGACAGAATCCACCAGGAAATGCTTATGATTGTAAGAAAAATATACATCACATCAATTCCTTTGTATGTTCATTACCTTAGTGACAAACTCCCTCTGACTACACAGCTCATTCAGATACTCCGTGAACGAGCATTCCCCATCTCCTTCTCCCTCCTCTTCCTCATCCCCCTCTTCCTCTTGACCTCTGACCTCTAACCTCTCCCTGACCCCGGCGGGGTCAATAAGGAGGGCCTCCATGGCTGCCGTGTACTCCCCGAGGGCACGTTCCTCCAGGACCTTGAGGGAAGTAGACAAATTGTTTGCCTTAGTTTAACTTTCTACACAGCCATGCCAACTCAATAAAGTTTAATGCCAACTACAGTACCTGACAAGAGTGACTGGGTATTTTTGGGACAGTTTAGCTTCCAGTAATTTTGTCAATACCTTGATGTCCACTTTCCCTAGTCGGCCACCATGGGGCACTCTAGGACCACTGCCACTCTTGGTGGCTCTCTGAGTTTTGTCCTTGGCTTGGTTAACTCTGGTGGTGCTTTTGGTTTCTGTCTCTTTGGCTGACGTGGTGGCACTGCTCTTCCCTGTGTAACCTGCTGAGGGGAGGGAGAGGGAGAGAGATCATCATTAAGTTTTCACACCATGTGGCTTCATTCATTCATACAAATGATTAATTCACTTTTTGGGTAACCACTTTAACTATACAGTTGAAGTCGGAAGTTTACACACACCTTAGCTAAATACATTTAAACTCAGTTTTTCACAATTCCTGACATTTAATCCTAGTAAAAATTCTGTTTTAGGTCAGTTAGGATCACCACTTTATTTTAAGAATGTGAAATGTCAGAATAATAGTAGAGAGAATTATTTATTTCAGCTTTCCAGTGGGTCAGGAGTTTACATACACTCAATTAGTATTTGGTAGCATTGCCTTTAAATTGTTTAACTTGGGTCAAACGTTTTGGATAGCCTTCCACAAGCTTCCCACAATAAGTTGGGTGAATTTTGGCCCATTCCTCCTGACAGAGCTGGTGTAACTGAGTCAGGTTTGTAGGCCTCCTTGCTCGCACACGCTTTTTCAGTTCTGTCCACAAATGTTCTATAGGTCAGGGCTTTGTGATGGCCACTCCAATACCTTGACTTTGTTGTCCTTAAGCCATTTTGCCACAACTTTGGTAGTATGCTTGGGGTCATTGTCCATTTGGAAGAACCATTTGCGACCAAGCTTTAACTTCCTGACTGATGTCTTGAGATGTTGATTCAATATATCCACATAATTTTCCTTCCTCATGATGCCATCTATTTTGTGAAGTGCACCAGTCCCTCCTGCAGCAAAGCATCCCCACAGCATGATGCTGCCACCCCCGTGCTTCACGGTTGAGATGCTGTTCTTCGGCTTGCAACACCCCCTTTTTCCTCCAAACACAAAGATGGTCATTATGGCCAAACAGTTCTATTTTTGTTTCATCAGACCAGAAGACATTTCTCCAAAAAGTATGATCTTTGGCCCCATGTGCAGTTCCAAACCGTAGTCTGGCTTTTTTATGGCGGTTTTGGAGCAGTGGCTTCTTCCTTGCTGAGCGGCCTTTCAGGTTATGTCGATATAGGACTCGTTTTACTGTGGATATAGATACTTTTGTACCTGTTTCCTCCAGCATCTTCACAAGGTCCTTTGCTGTTGTTCTGGGGTTAATTTGCATTTTTCGCACCAAAGTACATTCATCTCTAGGAGACAGAACGCGTCTCCTTCCTGAGCGGAATGATGGCTGCGTGGTCACATGGTGTTTATACTTGCATACTATAGTTTGTACAGATGAACGTGGTACCTTCAGGCATTTGGAAATTACTCCCAAGGATGAACCAGACTTGTGGAGGTCAAAAAAAGAAAGAAATTCTGGCTGATTTCTTTTGATTTTCCCATGATGTCAAGCAAAGAGGCACTGAGTTTGAAGGTAGGCCTTGAAATACTTGAAATACATCCACAGGTACACCTCCAATTGACTCAAATGATGTCAATTAGCCTATCAGAAGCTTTTAAAGCCATGAGATCATTTTCTGGAATTTTCCAAGCTGTTTAAAGGCACAGTCAACTTAGTGTATGTAAACTTCTGACCCACTGGAATTGTGATACAGTGAATTATAAGTGAAATAATCTGTCTGTAAACAATTGTTGTCAAAATTACTTAAAGTAGATGTCCTAACCGACTTGCCAAAACTGTAGTTTGTTAACAAGAAATTTGTGGAATGGTTGAAAAACGAGTTTTAATGACTCCAACCTAAGTGTATGTAAACTTCCGACTTCAACTGTATATATATAATTAACTATATGTAAAAATACATTTCAGAGTACTAGCTATCCAAGTGCTTGGTTTAATCCGTAGTGCAGAATATCTGCGTTGTACAGCTGTTCACATTTAAAAGCAATTTCCGATTGAGCTGGCATATGCAGCGTTTACCGTGAATGCAGTCTCCACGACCTATGGGAACATTGCCTTTAATTGTCAATCGAGCTATAAAAGCAGATCTTCAGCAGTACGGATTGAATTGAGCCCTAAATGTGTAATGGCAGAGATGCATATGCATGGTTTACAGAGGCTGTCCAATAGATTGTGTGAATGAGAAGTTAATCTGTAGTTTGAAAGTTGCTGGGGACCTCTTGTGACCTCTCAGTGGTTGTTCTTTAAATGTGCTTTCCTCTCAATCTTAAATAAGCATGCCCCATTCAAAAAATTCAGAACGAAGAACATATATAGCCCCTGGTTCACCCCAGACTTGACTGCCCTTGACCAGCACAAAAACATCCTGTGGCGTACTGCATTAGCATCGAACAGCCCCCGCGATATGCAACTTTTCAGGGAAGTCAGGAACCAATATACACAATCAGTTAGGAAAGCGAAGGCTAGCTTTTTCAAACAGAAATTTGCATCCTGTAGTACTAACTCCAAAAGGTTTTGGGACACTGTAAAGTCCATGGAGAATAAGAGCACCTCCTCCCAGCTGCCCACTGCATTGAGGCTAGGAAACACTGTCACTACCGATAAATCTACGATATTCAAAAATGTCAACAAGCATTTTGCTATGGCTGGACATGCTTTCCACCTGGCTACCCCTACCCCGGCCACCAGCTCTGCACCCTCCGCTGTAACTTGCCCATGCCCCCCCTTCTCCTTCACCCAAATTCAGATAGCTGATGTTCTGAAAGAGCTGCAAAATCTGGACCCCTACAAATCAGATGGGCTAGACAATCTAGACCCTTTCTTTCTAAAATTAGCTGCTGAAATTGTCGCAACCCATACATACTACCAGCCTGTTCAACCTCTCTTTCGTATCGTCTGAGATCCCCAGAGATTGGAAAGCTGCCGCGGTCATCCCCCTCTTCAAAGGGGGTGACACTCAAGTATTTGAAAGCCAAGTTAACAAACAGATCACCGACCATTTCGAATCCCACCGTATCTTCTCCGCTATGCAATCTGGTTTCCGAGCTGGTCATGGGTGCACCTCAGCCACGCTCAAGGTCCTAAACGATATTATAACCGCAATCGATAAAAGACAGTACTGTGCAGCCGTCTTCATCGACCTGGCCAAGGCTTTCGACTCCGTCAATCACCGCATTCTTATTGGCAGACTAAATAGCCTTGGTTTCTCAAATGACTGCCTCGCCTGGTTCACCAACTACTTCTCAGATAGAGTTCAATGTGTCAAATCGGAGGGCATGTTGTCTGGACCTCTGGCAGTCTCTATGGGGGTGCCACAGGGTTAAATTCTCGGGCCGACTCTATTCTCTGTGTATATCAATGATGTCGCTCTTGCTGCTGGTGACTCTCAGATCCACCTCTACGCAGACGACACCATTTTGTATACATCTGGCCCTTCATTGGACACTGTGTTAACAAACCTCCAAACGAGCTTCAATGCCATACAGCACTCCTTCCGTAGCCTCCAACTGCTCTTAAATGCTAGTAAAACTAAATGCATGCTCTTCAATCGAACGCTGCTTGCACCCGCCCGCCCAACTAGAATCACTACTCTCGGCGGGTCTGACTTAGAATATGTGGACAACTACAAATACCTAGGTGTCTGGTTAGACCGTAAACTCTCCTTCCAGACTCATATTAAGCATCTCCAATCCAAAGTTAAATCTACATTTTACATTACATTTGAGTCATTTAGCAGACGCTCTTATCCAGAGCGACTTACAGTTAGTGAATAAATTTTTTATTTTTTTATTTTTTACATCCCTGCTGGCCATTCCCTCCCCTACCCTGGACGACACTAGGCCAATTGTGCGCCGCCCATGAGTCTTCTGGTCGCGGCCAGCTGCGACAGAGCCTGGATTCGAACCAGGATCTCTAGTGGCACAGCTAGCACTGCGATTCAGTGCCTTAGACTGGGCTTCCTATTTGGCAACAAAGCCTCCTTCACTCATGCTGCCAAACATGCCCTCGTAAAACGGACTATCCTACCGATCCTTGACTTCGGCGATGTCATTAACAAAATAGCCTCCAACACTCTACTCAGCAAATTGGATGTAGTCTATCACAGTGCCATCCGTTTTGTCACCAAAGCCCCATATACTACCCACCATTGTGACCTGTACGCTCTTGTTGGCTGGCCCTCACTACATATTCGTCGCCAAACCCACTGGCTCCAGGTCATCTATAAATCACTGCTATGCAAATCCCCACCTTATCTTAGCTCATTGGTCACCATAGCAACACCCACCCGTAGTATGCGCTCCAGCAGGTATATCTCACTGGTCAACCCCAAAGCCAACACCTCCTTTGGCCGCCATTCCTTCCAGTTCTCTGCTGCCAATGACTGGAACGAACTGCAAAAATCTCTGAAGCTGGAGACTCTTATCTCCCTCACTAACTTTAGGCATCAGTTGTCAGAGCAGCTTACCGATCACTGCACCTGTACACAGCCCATCTGAAATTAGCCCACCCAACTACCTCATCCCATATTGTTATATATTTTGCTCATTTGCACCCCAGTATCTCTATTTGCACATCATCTTCTCCACATCTATCATTCCAGTGTTAATACTAAATTGTAATTATTTTGCACTATGGCCTATTTATTGCCTTACCTCCATGCAAACACTGTATATAGATGTTCTATTGTGTTATTGACTGTATGTTTTGTTTACCCCATATGTAACTCTGTGTTGTTGTTGTTTTTATCGCACTGCTTTGCTTTATCTTGGCCAGGTCGCAGTTGTAAATGAGAACTTGTTCTCAACTGGCTTACCTGGTTAAATAAAGGTGAAATAAAAAAATAAAAGTTAGCATGCAGGAATAATGACCTTTCAACTCAGCCTGGGCTCCACTCTGACCTGTCCCTGACAGTGACCTTTGTATGACCTTTGATCTTTCCTTAGCTGTCACCTCCTCCACCTCAAGCTCCACGAATCTAAAGATGATCAAGCAAACACGCACGTGCACACACACACACACACACACACACACACAACACCTCAAATGACACCCTATTCCCCAACATATTTAACGTGACCAAAATGTATGTGCACTACTATATTGGTAAAAGATTATGAGAAACGACCAGAAGTACATATCTACCTCTATCACTCCAGTATCCCTGCACATTGTAAATATGGTATTGGAACTGACTCTGTAAATAGTATGCTTACTTACTTCTTGTGTTCTTCTTATTTTTATTTCACGTGTGTTTTTGTTCTACCTTATGTTATTTTTAGTACCACAGTGGGGGAAAAAAGTATTTAGTCAGCCACCAATTGTGCAAGTTCTCCCACTTAAAACGATGAGAGAGGCCTGTCATTTTCATCATAGGTACACGTCAACTATGACAGACAAAATGAGGGGAAAAAATCCAGAAAATCACATTGTAGGATTTTTTTATGAATTTATTTGCAAATTATGGTGGAAAATAAGTATTTGGTCAATAACAAAAGTTTCTCAATACTTTGTTATATACCCTTTGTTGGCAGTGACACAGGTCAAACGTTTTCTGTAAGTCTTCACAAGGTTTTCACACACTGTTGCTGGTATTTTGGCCCATTCCTCCATGCAGATCTCCTCTAGAGCAGTGATGTTTTGGGGCTGTCGCTGGGCAACACAGACTTTCAACTCCCTCCAAAGATTTTCTATGGGGTTGAGATCTGGAGACTGGCTAGGCCACTCCAGGACCTTGAAATGCTTCTTACGAAGCCACTCCTTCGTTGCCCGGGCGGTGTGTTTGGGATCATTGTCATGCTGAAAGACCCTGCCACGTTTCATCTTCAATGCCCTTGCTGATGGAAGGAGGTTTTCACTCAAAATCTCACGATACATGGCCCCATTCATTCTTTCCTTTACACGGATCAGTCGTCCTGGTCCCTTTGCAGAAAAACAGCCCCAAAGCATGATGTTTCCACCCCCATGCTTCACAGTAGGTATGGTGTTCTTTGGATGCAACTCAGCATTCTTTGTCCTCCAAACACGACGAGTTTAGTTTTTACCATCTGACCATATGACATTCTCCCAATCCTCTTCTGGATCATCCAAATGCACTCTAGCAAACTTCAGACGGGCCTGGACATGTACTGGCTTAAGCAGGGGGACACGTCTGGCACTGCAGGATTTGAGTCCCTGGCGGCGTAGTGTGTTACTGATGGTAGGCTTTGTTACTTTGGTCCCAGCTCTCTGCAGGTCATTCACTAGGTCCCCCCGTGTGGTTCTGGGATTTTTGCTCACCGTTCTTGTGATCATTTTGACCCCACGGGTGAGATCTTGCGTAGAGCCCCAGATCAAGGGAGATTATCAGTGGTCTTGTATGTCTTCCATTTCCTAATAATTGCTCCCACAGTTGATTTCTTCAAACCAAGCTGCTTACCTATTGCAGATTCAGTCTTCCCAGCCTGGTGCAGGTCTACAATTTTGTTTCTGGTGTCCTTTGACAGCTCTTTGGTCTTGGTCATAGTGGAGTTTGGAGTGTGACTGTTTGAGGTTGTGGACAGGTGTCTTTTATACTGATAACAAGTTCAAAGAGGTGCCATTAATACATGTAACGAGTGGAGGACAGAGGAGCCTCTTAAAGGTCTGTGAGAGCCAGAAATCTTGCTTGTTTGTAGGTGACCAAAATACTTATTTTCCACCATAATTTGCAAATAAATTCATTAAAAATCCTACAATGTCATTTTCTGGATTTTTTTTTCTCAATTTGTCTGTCATAGTTGACGTGTACCTATGATGAAAATTACAGGCCTCTCTCATCTTTTTAAGTGGGAGAACATGCACAATTGGTGGCTGACTAAATACTTTTTTTCCCCACTGTACATTGTTATTGATTACTGCATTGTTGGGTTTAGAGCTTGCAAGAAAGGCATTTCACTGTACTTGTGCACGTGACATTAAAACTTGAAACTACTCATGTAAATCTAATCTAATTTGATAAATAAACTCTTTCCACATGATTCATATATTTATATCTTCAGTAGGGTATCATTGTTAGTACCTTTCAATGTAATTCCACAATGATGCAGTTACCACTTACAGTGGGGAGAACAAGTATTTGATACACTGTCGATTTTGCAGGTTTTCCTACTTACAAAGCATGTAGAGGTCTGTAATTTTTATCATAGGTACACTACAACTGTGAGAGACGGAATCTAAAACAAAAATCCAGAAAATCACATTGTATGATTTTTAAGTAATTAATTTGCATTTTATTGCATGACATAAGTATTTGATCACCTACCAACCAGTAAGAATTCCGGCTCTCACAGACCTGTTAGTTTTTATTTAAGAAGCCCTCCTGTTCTCCACTCATTACCTGTATTAACTGCACCTGTTTGAACTCGTTACCTGTATAAAAGACACCTGTCCACACACTCAATCAAACAGACTCCAACCTCTCCACAATGGCCAAGACCAGAGAGCTGTGTAAGGACATAAGGGATACAATTGTAGACCTGCACAAGGCTGGGATGGGCTACAGGACAATAGGCAAGCAACTTGGTGAGAAGGCAACAACTGTTGGCGCAATTATTAGAAAATGGAAGAAGTTCAAGATGACGGTCAATCATCCTCGGTCTGGGGCTCCATGCAAGATATCACCTCGTGGGGCATCAATGATCATGAGGAAGGTGAGGGATCAGCCCAGAACTACACGGCAGGACCTGGTCAATGACCTGAAGAGAGCTGGGACCACAGTCTCAAAGAAAACCATTAGTAACACACTACGCCGTCATGGATTAAAATCCTGCAGTGCACGCAAGGTCCCCCTGCTCAAGCCAGCGCATGTCCAGGCCCGTCTGAAGTTTGCCAATGACCATCTGGATGATCCAGAGGAGGAATGGGAGAAGGTCATGTGGTCTGATGAGACAAAAATATAGCTTTTGGTCTAAACTCCACTCGCCGTGTTTGGAGGAAGAAGAAGGATGAGTACAACCCCAAGAACACCATCCCAACCGTGAAGCATGGAGGTGGAAACATCATTCTTTGGGGACGCTTTTCTGCAAAGGGGACAGGACGACTGCACCGTATTCAGGGGAGGATGGATGGGGCCATGTATCGCGAGATCTTGGCCAACAACCTCCTTCCCTCAGTAAGAGCATTGCAGATGGGTCGTGGCTGGGTCTTCCAGCATGACAACGACCCGAAACACACAGCCAGGGCAACTAAGGAGTGGCTCCGTAAGAAGCATCTCATGGTCCTGGAGTGGCCTAGCCAGTCTCCAGACCTGAACCCAATAGAAAATCTTTGGAGGGAGCTGAAACTCCGTATTGCCCAGCGACAGCCCCGAAACCTGAAGGATCTGGAGAAGGTCTGTATGGAGGAGTGGGCCAAAATCCCTGCTGCAGTGTGTGCAAACCTGGTCAAGACCTACAGGAAACGTATGATCTCTGTAATTGCAAACAAAGGTTTCTGTACCAAATATTAAGTTCTGCTTTTCTGATGTATCAAATACTTATGTCATGCAATAAAATGCAAATTAATTACTTAAAAATCATACAATGTGATTTTCTGGATTTTTGTTTTAGATTCCGTCTCTCACATTTGAAGTGTACCTATGATACAAATTACAGACATCTACATGCTTTGTAAGTAGGAAAACCTGCAAAATCGGCAGTGTATCAAATACTTGTTCTCCCCACTGTATTTGATAATCTAATCAAACATTCCATATTTTATGAGGAGGACATTCTGTAGATGTTAACATGAAAAGTGCATTTAAAGGAGCAATCTGGGGGATGGAATCAATGGCTAAATAAGTATAAAAATGGATTAACCAATCCCAGATTGCTCTTTAAGTGCAGAGCTATGTGAGTTACAAAACTGTACAAACTGTGAGGGTAATAATTGGATGGTATGTCAGTGTTAACATTTCTTTCAAAAGTTGTTTGTGTGTCTTAACTGTGCCAAAGTTGAATGACATCTTGTGTTTTGTGAGGACACACACACAGACACATAAACTGACACACACACACACACACACACTGTGGACTCACTTCTGGGCCAAGTGGTAGTATTCCATACGGTCGTAGTTGGAGAGTTTCCTCCATTCTCCCACCGCTGCACTAATGCCCTGGGTGAAGAGGAGCAAGGGGTACTGGAGACAGAAGGAACGAATCACTGGACTGAAGAGACACAGACACACACAGGGTTAGGGGTAGTACAGTCAATATCTATGTCACCAAAACTGTAACATAACCCTCTACAACTCTCACTCACAGACCCTCTACTCAGAGACTTCTATTTTTCACGTTTCAAGTTTTAATGTCACATGCACAAATACAGTGAAATGCCTTTCTTGCAAACTCAAAACCCAACAATGCAATAATCAATAACAATGTAATAGTAGAAAAAACCCCACATGAGAAATAAGAAGAAGTATGAAGAACACAATTGCTAAGTAAGTAAGCATACTATATACAGGGTCAGTTCCAATACCATATTTACAATGTGCAGGGATACTGGAGTGATATAGGTAGATATGTATAGGGGTAAGGGGACTAGGCAACAGGATATAAGATAAACAGAGTTGCAGGAGCTTGTATGTGAGTGGGTGTGCGGGTGTGTAGAGTCAGTATAAATGTATGTGCACATTATGTGTGAGTGAGAAGATGATGGAGTGAGTGTTTGTGTGTGTGTTGGAGTGAGTGTGTGTGTGTGTAGGGCCCTATGAGTCTGCATTGAGACAGTGCAAAAATATAAATAAAAGGTCAATAAAGATACAAGGTTTCTATTTATAGTCAGTTATTACATGGTAATAAAGACCGTATTACCAAAACAATACACAGCACCAAGTCACTGAGCAAGAGTCTACTTACTAAGGTCCATAAAAACTAGCTAAACAAGAATAGTTATTATTATGGTGCAGGAATAAACTGGGGAGCAGCAGTATTCTGTTCAGAGGCCTCTCATGTCTTTATAAAGGAAAACAACAGATCATCAGGAAAGATAATGACAGTAGAAGCTGCCAATAAAGGGAGCAGATGCTGTATAAGGCTAACTACACACACTAGCACAGAATCCACTCTCCAATGTGCTTACTAAATGGCACCCCATTCCCTATACCAGGGCTGTCAAACTCATTCCATGGAGGGCCTAGCGTCTGCTGGTTTTTGTTTTTTCCTTTCAATTAAGACCTAGACAACCAGGTGAGGGGAGTTCTTTACTAATCAGTGACCTTAATTCATCAATCAAGTACAAGGAAGGACACTCAGCGCTCCGTGGAAGGACACTCAGCGCTCCGTGGAATGAGTGCCCTATAGAGTCCACTACTTTTGTCCAGGGCCCATGTGCCCTATAGATTGCAATACTTTTGTCAAAAATAGTGCACTACATAGGGAAAAGGGTGTCATTTCAGACGCAACACTCACATGAAGAAGCAGGCCAGGGCCTCTGCGTCAGGTCCACTGTCGGGGTAGATTTTTCTGGCCATGTCCCGGAGGTTCTGCCACCACCTGTAGTTCTCAAACACCCCCCGGGAGGAGAAGCTCTCGCCGCGACACCAGGCCTGGGTAGTTGGGGGCTGGCTGGGGAGAGAACCAGGAATGGAACCAGCCATCACAGGGAGAGGACCGGGTAAGCCTGGGCCGAGCTGGAGGTCCGGTGGTGGTTGGGGGTGGTTAGGGCGTAGCTGGGAGGTCAGTGAGGGGCGATTAGGGCCTGGTTGAGGGCAGTTATGGTTAATCTGGGGGTGATATGAAGGAAAGTCTGGTGGGAGGTCCAGAGGAGGGCAGCTAGGGATAAGGGTTGAGTGACAGATCATCGGACAAGGGCCATTCGATATGGATGGAGACTGCTGAGGACGTATGGGTGAATATGTTGGTGGTTGTATGGGTGGAAAGTATGGGAGAGACTGAGGCTGAGGTTGGAGGCGTCGCAGGCGGGAGCCTTCAAGGATTCTGTCCCTCCCCTGTGAGTCAGACTGCAGAGTCACCACACCTGGTTCTTGTCGGATGTATGCCACTGGATACAATACAGCCAGAGAAGAGAGACCGGGCTCAGTCTTGACAGTCAGTGAGACTGGGGCTGGCTGTTCTGGCTGTAGGCCTATCTGAGTTGCGTCAGATTTATGAGGTGGCACCGACTCAAATCCCTGGGAGTCTAGGTGAGGGAGAGGAGTGTTAGCCTGTATCTGGACTAGGTCAGGATCTTCTTCTGTCTGAAGTGGCTCTGATGCAGGCGTGGGATTTTCAAATCTCATCCCATTGCACAAGTCTGGTTGTCCAACACATGACACTGAACACGATGCGGCTGGAGAGGCCAGGTCAACCTCCGATTCAGTCGTAGAGGTCAATGCTGTGGCCGGCTGCTCTGACGGTATCTCGGCTGTGTCGGGCTCCCCTTGTAGCTCAGGCGGTGTAGATTTAGTGTTTTCTGAGTCTGTGTCAGGGCATGGGTCTGACCCCAACTTCACTCTGGAATCTATGTGAGGATGAGGAGTAGGCCTGGGCATAGACCCCAGTTCTTTCCTGCAAGGGTCTGGTTCCCCGTCTATCTGAAGTGGTTCTGAAGCAGATATGAGATCCTCAGAATCCCTCATGTCAGATGGGTCTAGTTCTGGTCCTAGACACAGTGCTGTCTCTGACACAGTTGGAAAGGAGAGATCAGTGTCAGTCAGCAGGATCCAACCTGGGAATGGATCTCGCTGCTCTGATGGTTTCTGTGCTGAGTCAAATTCCTCTTGTATCTGACATAAAACTGAGTCAGAGTTTGTGTTTTCAGGATCCATCTCAGGGCATGGGCCTGGCTCCAGCTTCAGAACTGACTCTGATTCATCAGGGTCTATGTTAGCAAGTGGAGAAATAGACACTGTCTGTGCAGGGTGTGATTCCCATAATATCTGAGGTGGTGTCTCTGACTTAGGCATGGGCCTTTCTAAGTCCACCCCACAGTCTAGGGTTGCTCCCTGTACCGTTACAGACTTTGATTCATCCGGGTCTGTATGAGGAAGAGGAGTTGGTATGGATGCTGTCTCTGTATTGCCAAGGTCCATGGGAGATGATGTTTCTTCTCCTTCCTCCTGGGGTAAAGGAGTGGGATGAGGGGTTGTTTCCTAAAGTGGATCCGTCTAGAATTTGAATTTTTGCACCTGCCAAAACATACAGTATTTGATGTCATGCCAAACTTACTGTAGCTTTGGAAGTTTTTATTTAGTGAGAGTCAGTGAATGTCTCAATCTCTCCCTCTCTCTGAAATAGGACTATTACAACTAATCTAGCTCAGGGATGGGCAACTTTGATGGGGTTGGGGGCCACAAAAAAACGTAACCCATCATGAGGGGCCGCAGTGGCTCGTGGGTCTGCGTACCCACATCCATACCCCCACCCCTTGCGAGCAAAACAATTACAAGTTTGCTGCAATTCTACACATTTTGCCATGGGGCGGAGAGCAGAATTTGCAATTTTATAACTCATTTCATACAATTCTCCTCATTTTGCCATAGGGTGGAGGCAAATGCCCACCAGTTTGACATCCCTGATCTAGCTGCATCGAAATGTAATGTAATAAAGCTAACTTTGCAGGTGTCATAAGCCATCACAGACAGGCTGCCTCTTATGTTGGAGACTGGATAATCTGATGTACTTATAGCCAGCATAATACGGAAAAGACATTGATAGCCCACTGGGTATTTTCATTCAACATCTAGACAACTTGAGAAGCCTAATAATACCGTGGCTATTCCGTCATGTTGTCAAATAATATATAACAAACAAAAAACTAACCTGTTATGGCATTTGTTTTGGACGATGTTTTGCAAACTGTGCGCACACGCAAATCATCATTTTGCATTTTGTCATTAATTCTGTTTCGAAAATAAACATTTCGAGTTCTAATTCTAACTCGGACACTTACGATGATCAAACATTCTGGGGACAACAAAAAAATAATATTAACAGAACATGATGGAAATAATAATATTGTAGTGACTGTGTTTATAAAATATTATAATACGAAAACTCTTTCAAGTACGATGACTGCAAATAAAACTCAATTTCCCGATTTGCTTTGCGGAAGAGGTACCCTTTTCCTCACGGATATCCGTTTTCCAGTTTCTACACACAGATAAAAAAAAACGCACGAGGAGCGCAGAACGCTACAGATATAGGCACATTTTCTGTAAAATAAAAGTGAAGAAGTCCACTTTGGTGGTGCAGTAAATTTGTTTATAACTTACAAAGCACAAGTTATTTGCCACGATGTTCCTGCAGTTCTACTTGAACGAGAATGGGGAGAGAGTTTACACTCTGAAGGTATGTTTAGCAAGCTACTGTAACGTTAAGCAGTATTCAATGTGGAATAGAATCGTGTCCGCTCTATACACATATTAGCTACTTCTATTTTCAGCATTGTAATAAATTGGTTGTGTAGGACTTTATATGGTGTTATTGTAGCTAGGTCCTGATTTAACTAGCTAGTTAGCAAACGTTAGTTGTGTTCTCATGTCCTGCTTAGATGTCACCTCAACATCAACTAATGATGCAATTCATAACCTTCTCAAAGAGCTGGTCCACGTATCCAAACAACTTTTATTTTTCTGACTCTACAACTTGTATATAGAAAATGGGCCTGTCCAACACTAGTATAACATCCTAGCTATGTGACAAGTTCTACTAGGCTACTTGTTCATGTTATTACTTTTCTTCTCGTCCCTCTTTTGCCTCTCGTTCTCACATGGCGTGGCTCAACAGAAGGTGGATCTATTGGGCCAGCCCACCAGTTCTGCCCATCCTGCCCGCTTCTCGCCTGATGACAAGTTCTCCAGGCACCGGGTGACCCTGAAGAAACGCTTCGGCCTCCTACTGACCCAGCAGCCCAGACCCATCCTGTGATTGGAGCATGGAACCAATACTTTCTCAATGACTATTATGGCTGATTAATGCTACAGGCCAACCCGTTGGCTTGGATATTTTCTTTTCACATTGTTCTTTCCAGCATGTTGTGATGGATGTGTAACCAGTACAGTTCAGCTTTGCCCAATACATGTGAATCAGGCTTTGATTTACCATCAATTGATTTGAAAGAGGCTCGCTCCTCCATTGTTTGGGCCAGAGGGATGCAGATGGCTTTTGTTTGCTGGCATTTGTTGAGGATGTATGCCTTGGGGCTAGCCTGAGAGATCTGCTTATGAAATCACAGGCTGGCCCCTATATAGGCTATTTGATCTGCTAGAATGCATTTTTAAATTGAGGTTTATTTTCGTCTTATGCGTTTACAGAACAAATGTATCATTTTGGACATCAAGTACTGCATTATGATTCTCCTGTAATCCATCATGTGGTTTCAGAGCTGTCAAATTGAACTGTAAAATTGATGTATTGTCAATATTTTTCTAAAGATCTTTTTGTTTTGGAGAATAAATGAAATGTGGAAAGTACATTGACTTGTAGTTACTGTTTCACTTTTTTTCTCAACTCTCTTTTGGTACATCTGGGACAAACCCTTTTTCTAGGGATTTATTGTTCCGCCCTACCCCGCATGCGCGAGATCTACATTACGGCAAGCGAAAGAGGTACTGAGAGGCGGGGGCTGGCGCGCGTTTCTGACTGTTGGACAAAGTGCCGACAATAAAGGATGAGGCGAGTACATGCATGGAGCTGCTATGGTTTCAATTCATTGTGAGAACTAGCAAGCCAAACAGCTGGATACATGGGACACGAGAAGACTATATACGCGCTATGTATATTGTTTGAAATATTTCAGTGAAGTTGTCGTAGAATTCTGTCAATTTCTATCCGGTGAACAAGGTACGTGTGAGTTAAGTCTGTCACAATTTAGCAGCGTGGCTAACAGCTAGCTAGCTAGCTACAGTATTACTGTAAATTCAACGGACGACAGTCGACTGATAAGGACAAGAAGTAGCTAACTTACTGTAAGGGGATTCCTTCATGATAAGCAAGACACAAACGTAGTAGGGTGTTCAGCTAGTTTATTTCGATACCATGACTTGAAAGTTGACACAAATTACCGTACACATATTGTGTAATTCCAGAAAATAAAGATTGTTTACGCCCACGGAACATCTGCATACGTTGACATGCTAATACATTGTTGACATGCCGCATCGTTTTGTCAACAAAAATGCTATAGCTAGCTAGCCATGCTAGCTGTAGTTTAAATATAGTTTATTTTTTCTAAATGTATTTCAACCGCGGGTTTGGAATATATTGATATGACAATTTTGCCTGACTGGTTCGAACTAGCTAGAAATGATAATTGGCTTAACTGTTAAGTGTAGTACTAGTTAGCCAGCCAACCGATACTAGCTAGCTCATCATATGGTATTTTAAGCAAGTGCACGTCGGTGTAACGTTATCAGTATGTTCAATCTGGATATTTGATGAGGCTTGTTCAGCGAACACAACTATCTTATTTCGCTTTACATGCGCCTGCGTTCCAACTAGTCACTACGTATTCATTTTGATTTAAACGGATGCATTTCAATCCAACAGTCGCATCCTTGTCTCACCTATATGCATAGATTCGTGGGATGGCAACCAAGGTTGTACCTAGCTATGAGACTAAAATAATTTCATACACCGATATGTAGCTTCAGTTCATGTGTACCCCACGAACTGACAAGATTGCCCAAACAATTTGCCACACCCCCGACTAGCTAAATATGCCTAGTAGAACACTAGAAAGACGAGTTGTACTACTCGAAATCATGCGAAACTAATAGCAAGCAACCATCCCATCGTTTACCTATGAGTAGCTGTCTACAATACGGCTACAGTACTGCACAAAGACATGAGTGCCTCCGCATGTGGCTCGGCTCGAGCTGCCACTGGCCCAACCGGTTGGAACCGCTCTGGTATAATAATTAAATTATAAACCGCACCAAAGCAACTACTCAACTGAATTACAAGTAACTGCCAAAATAAAGGAAACACTTGAGTAAATGAAGGATACAAAGTATATTGAAACCGGTGCTTCCACACAGATGTGGTTCTGGAGTTAATTAAGCAATCAACATAACATCATGCTTAAGGTCATGTGTATATCTATGAAGACACTTTATGTTGGTGTTTCCTTTATTTTGGCAGTTACCTGTACATCACAGAATTGAGTCAGAGCAAGGAGTCTGTTGTTCGGTCAGTGTTCTCACCTGGTTAACTTTTTGCAGTTTGCTCCCCTGAGAGGTATTTGTGAAAGCACATTCATCTGTTCTGCTCTCTGTCAGGTTAGGTTACTGAGTGACAGACATGTCATCAGTCATTAATCAAAACAAATGCCTTTTGTATACATCTTTCAGAAATATGAACTGTCACCTTCCATACTACATAACTGAACTCTAATAGCAGCTATCCTCCTTTTCTCTTCTCCTTTTTTCTCTCCCTTTGTCTTGGTTCTCTCCCCTTCCCTATTCCCCCCATCAATCCATCATTAGTCACTCATTGTCATCCATAGAGGAAATCTAAGCCATCACTAAGGTGCATATAACCACAGAGAAGAAGAAAAAAAACATGTGTTTACTTGGGAATACGAGAGCAGAGGCAGATTTGACACTAGGCCTACATATTGATAGCCAGTCTTATTAAGCAATATAGTTCATTGTCAGGTCATTGGGGAAGGTATGAACACATGGTACTAATCCAGTTTCTGAACAAGCAATGAGATGCAATAATTTTAATTGAAGTGAAAAGGGAACGCTATGCACTTTTTATTAATTTTTATAAAACCTGAATTGAAAGCTGAAGGGAAGTAAAAAAAAAAAAAAAATCTTAAGAGACACAGTTTCCTCCTCAACCTAATTAATTTGTTTAGGCTCTATGTTTAGGCTCTATGTTAAACCATTACACGTTCATCAAATGGAAAAAAGGCACACATATCTCATTACATTCATCCCACATGTGCCATTGAAACCAGTCCAATTCAATGGGGAAGTGCAGATTCAAGTGTAGTCGCCGTCTCCGCACAATCATTTGAATATTAGCTTAGCATAGGTTAGCCTACCTAGCTTAGCCTTGCGTAGGTTAGCCTAGCATTGATGAGCTGAGCTAGCGTAGTTGGTGACCCTTGACCTCTAACCTTTGACCCCCATTCCTCCAAGACCCAATAATGGCGTCGGTACGGTTCACGGTGACGCCCACGAAGGCCGAGGACCTCCCGGGACTGTCGGACACCTCGCCGGACATCAGTTCCCGGTCCAGCGGCCGCGGCCACGTACGTTTTGGCTCGCGGGAGAGCGTGAACCGCAGTGAACCACTAAGCGAGGGGTCGGGAGGGCTCACCACAACTGGCGAAAACGAGACGCCCGACCGGACCAACACAGAGCAAGGTGACACATCATTTCTTGTGTGTGTGTGTGTGTGTGCAACAAGTTGACAACTTCGGGTTATTAATGGGTCGTGTTCATTAGGCACCAAACATTAAAAAAAACAAACAACTGAAACAGCGATTGACTATCTGGGCTTGTCTAATAGCAACCCTCATTTTCGTTTTCAATTGCAAAAAGTGTCCCATTGCATGCCCTAATGAACATTACCCTGTTTTGGACCGTTAGCCTAATTGCTCAACTGTTTGTGATGTCGCCCACTAGTGGCAGGGTACTGTCAATCATTCTTCTTGACAGAATCAGTGTCTATTACAATAATGGTCTCACTGTTAATAAGCAATTACTGGCTCCAGAAATAGTCTCAGCTGGGTTATCTCATTGGTGATGCTTTGGTTATTTATATCAAGAAAGGAGGAAAAGTAACACAACAAATTGAACAGGAAATGTACTTGCACAGGCTGATCTACAGAAGCAGGCACACGCACACATTTTAAATATTTTATTTGAATCCACAGATCATAATTCATACAATAAGGATTGTAACATTTCAGGGCAGGGATATGTGGGAAACAGAAATCACCTTCTTCTCCACACAGCAAGGCTGCCCATGGCTGCTGACACGGAGCAGTACCTGCTTCACCTTGGTCTTATGTAGGCCTGCAATCTGAAGGCCAGATACTGTCAGCCTGTGAACATGGCAGAGACTCCCCAATATAACCACAGCAAGCTTTCACTGATAGCCAAGGCTGTCCAGGTGTGTCACGAGGGGCTGGTGTGTAAGCAGCTTGTCAGAAAAGGCCTGCTCCATGTAGCAGTCAAATGAGCAGCCCACCTCCAAAATCAGCACGTCTCTCTGGCCTCCCCCCGAACAACAACAATATTTGGCTTATTCGGCATACAAGAAAACACATCATCGTCAAACCAGGCTCCTCTGACAAGAGAATGTTTGTGTATGTGTGCTGGTGGTGAGAACACCTGTCTCACCTCAGTAGCTACCACGTCGACAAGGCAGTCATGTCTTGCAATGTACACGTCTTTGTATGAATGGCAACCATTAACAACATGTGCAACAGACTCCATTACATTTAATTTGGGGTGTAAAACACAGAACGGATCATGGTTTGCAGGGTACCAGAGTGTTAGGTTGTGTTTTGTGGGTAGAACTTACAGCCTCGCCTTAACAGTAAAGGTAAGAATGTCCTCGCCAATGGCAGTATTCTGGTACATGGAATGGGAGACAGAGTGGACAGCACAGTCCAGAGCAGCAAGTTTCCCCTGCAGCCTCAGGCCAGTCCAGAGGTGCTGTAGCTGCATCTGTCTGATACAGAGTGTTGACCTGGATGTAGGATGAGATGTTCCGTCATGGGTGACCGAAGCCTCCACGACAACCCAACTGCATCACAGGCAGTCACTGTCTCAGTCTGCGTCAGTGGAGGCTGCTGAGGGGAGGACGGCTCATAATAATGGCTGGAACGGAGCCAATGGAATGGCATCAAACACACGGAAACCATGTGTTTGATGTATTTGATACCATTCCACTGATGCCGCTCCAGTCATTACCATGAGCTCGTCCTCCCCATTTAAGGTGCCACCAACCTCCTGTGGTCTGCGTGTCAGTTCGTGTCCATCTGAACTCCAGTCCGGTTCTACAGCTCCTTGAGGTCTGACCAGACTTCAAAGCCTGCAGCACGAGTGTCGAGTTTTACATTGGCCTTTCCTCCTGAAGCCAAGGAAGTTGTCCCTCAGTGTCCTTGGCCAGTGGGACCCCCCCTCTGTTTAGCTCAGGAAGATAATGTCACATGTGGTGTGTGTTTAAGCATAGCCATTTTCTTACCACTTGAAAAGTTTTGTTATTCATTTCCCTCAGAACCTTCTGTGGGATATATACATTGGCAAACAGATGTTGAATCTTTGCTAGGGCCACCTCTCTCACAGCCCCTAGCTTCATGATCACAGTCAGAGGGTAAATGTCAATCATATCACGTCTGGTTGAATACTCATAGACAAGCTCCTCAACTTGTCTCTCCCACTCGCCAGCAAAATTAAACTTGTGTCCAATATAGCTGTTTTGTGACGAGAGTACACTGATTGATTTATTCATTAGTGTAAACGTTGCGGTTGCCTCTACTGCGTATTTCATAGAACATTGCACATTTAGTGTCTTTCACTTCCAGCCCAGATCATTTCTAAAAGTAATCTGTGCGGGAGAGCATGTTTTTGATAACATGCTCCTCTCTGGAGGAGATCTGAACATCACCATACCCCTGTACTGGGTTCTATGATTAGCACATGTGCTGGGGTACACTGGTATAGCCATTTCAGCCACTGGTTGATGGCTAGGATGAGGTTGACAGCACTCCATGGGCAGTTTGTTTATATACCAACCCTGAGTGGGATTGGTTCGTTTAGCTGCTTCCCACAGGAAACTTGGAGAAAAGAGCCTTTGTACACATCAGATATAATGTCTACATAAGCCAATTATATTTCCTCAGGTGCATTGATCATTACACTGTGATAAAGTAACAAAGGCATCTCTAAAGTCCTAAACTTTGTGGATTCATGCTTGAAGCCATCGATTCCAAATGCTCATTCATGCCCTGTCTGTCTATATACACTACCTGACCAAAAGTATGTGGACACCTGCTCGTCGAACGTCTCATTCCAAAATCATCGGCATTAATATGGAGTTGGTCCCCTATTTGCTGCTATAACAGCCTCCACTCTTCTGGGAGCATTAGGTCGGGCACTGATGTTGGGCGATTGGGCCTGGCTCGCAGTCGGCGTTCCAATTCATCCTAAAGGTGTTCGATGGGGTTGAGGTCAGGGCTCTGTGCAGGCCAGTCGAGTTCTTCCACACCGATCTCGACAAATCATTTCTGTATGGACCTCGCTTTGTACACAGGGGCATTGTCATGCTGAAACAGGAAAGGGCTTTCCCCAAACTGTTGCCACAAAGTTGGAAGCACAGAATCGGCTAAAATGTAATTGTATGCTGTAGCATTAAGATTTCCCTTCACTGGAACTAAGGGGCCTAGCCCGAACCATGAAAAACGTCCCCAGACCATTATTCCTCCTCCACCAAACTTTACAGTTGGCACAATGCATTTGGGCAGGTAGCGTTCCCCTGGCATCCGCCAAACCCAGATTCGTCTGTCGGACTGCGAGATGGTGAAGCGTGATTCATTACTCCAGAGAATGTGTTTCCACTGCTCCAGAGTCCAATGGTGGCGAGCTTTACACCACTCCAGCCGTTGCTTGGCATTGTGCATGGTGATCTTAGGCTTGTGTGCTCGGTAGTTCCAAACTACGCACTTCAGAACTCGCCGGTCCTGTTTTGTGAGCTTGTGTGGCCTACCACTTGCTCCTAGACGTTTCCACTTCACAATAACAACACTTACAGTTGAACGGGGCAGCTCTAGCAGGGCAGAAAGTCGACGAACTGACTTGTTGGTAAGGTTGCATCCTTTGACTGTGCCACGTTGAAAGTCACTGAGCTCTTAAGTAAAGCCATTCTACTGCCAGTGTTTGTCTATGGAGATTGCATGACTGTGTGCTCGATTTTATACACCTGTCAGCAACGGGTGTGGCTGAAATGGCCAAATCCACTAATTTGAAGGGGTGTCCACATACTTTTGTATATATGCCTGTTGTTTGGGAGAGAAAATGCCTGTATCTACGAGCCATGGTGTGTGGGTGAGCAAGCATTTCATTAACACTTTATAGACAGAGGGTGATGCTTTGGTTATTTATATCAAGAAAGGAGAAAAGAAACATAACAAATCAATCAGGAATTGACTTGCTGATCTACAGAAGCACACACCGACACACACACACACACACACACCGACACACACACACACACACACACCGACACACACACACACCGACACACACACACACACAGCTGAGACGATGCGGTGTACTGACTGAGCAGCCCTAACAGACAAAAGCAGTGGGGAGAGAGAGGCAGCTGTGTCATTTCAAGGAAGGTCAAGCGCGTGCAGAGATCGTTATTTTTAGTCCGTCTTGCCCACAAAGCAGTAATAGAAATTTGACAGACTCGCAACATGGATTCATTCACATCACACATTTTACCTCCAGACATCAGACACACGCACATGCAGGGTTACGCACACACACACACACACACACACACACACACCTCAGGTGAGCACTATCTGGAGAGAGACCCCTTCCCAGGGGTACACACACACACAAAGAGTCTGTGCTTGTTGAAGTGTGATAAACTGAGGTATCAGGTAGAGGAGAGGTGTGTGTGTGTGTGCAGGGTGGTGCTGCTGAGTGCGGCGGGGGAAGCCCGGAGGGGGCCTCTTTGGACTCAGAGATTTTTTGGCGTTTTTGAACACCATATATATATATGTTTTAGTCCACAGGGTGGTGCAGCACCTCTCTTCCATTCTTTGGGGAGAACCCTTTGTGTGTGTGTGTGTGTGTGTGTGTGTGTGTGTGTGTGTGTGTGTGTGTGTGTGTGTGTGTGTGTGTGTGTGTGTGTGTGTGTGTGTGTGTGTGTGTGTGTGTGTGTGTGGGAGAGTAGGAAAGGTTAGTTCTTCAGTCACCACCACAGGCTGTTCTTATCACCTTTGACTTGACCCTCCCCAGCCGATAAGGCTACCTTTGTGTGTGTTTGCTGGGGAGGGTGTGTTTGCTGGGGCGGTTGTGTTTGCTGGGGAGGGTGCGTTTGCTGGGGAGGGTGCGTTTCAAAATGTGAATGTTTCTTGGGAAATGTACACTGAGTGTACAAAACATTAGGAACACCTGCTCTTTCCATGACAGACTGACCAGGTGAAAGCTATGATCTGTTATTGATGTCACTTGTTAAATCCACTTCAATCAGTGTAGATGAAGGGGAGGAGACAGGTTAAAGAAGGATTTTTAAGCCTTGAGACATGGATTGTGTATGTGTGCCATTCAAAGGGTGAATGGGCAAGACAAAATATTTAAGTACCTTTGAACGGGGTATGGTAGTAGGTGCCAGGCGCACGGTTTTTGTCAAGAACTGCAACGCTGCTGAGTTTTTCACGCTCAACAGTTTCCAGTGTGAATCAAGAATGGTCCACCACCCAAAGGACATCCAGCCAACATGACACAACTGTATTTGTATTTATTAGGGATCACCATTAGCTGTCAAGGCAGCAGCTACTCTTCTTGGGGTCCAAACATATTAAAACACATATAAAACAAAATATAAATATAAATAACATTATTACACCACTACCTACAGTGAGGGGAAAAAAGTATTTGATCCCCTGCTGATTTTGTACGTTTGCCCACTGACAAAGACATGATCAGTCTATAATTTTAATGTTAGGTTTATTTGAACAGTGAGAGACAGAATAACAACAACAAAATGAAAATAAAAACGCATGTCAAAAATGTTATAAATTGATTTGCATTTTAATGAGGGAAATAAGTATTTTACCCCTCTGCAAAACATGACTTGGTGGCAAAACCCTTGTTGGCAATCAGAGGTCAGACGTTTCTTGTAGTTGGCCACCAGGTTTACACACATCTCAGGAGGGATTTTGTCCCACTCCTCTTTGCAGATTTTCTCCAAGTCATTAAGGTTTCAAGGCTGACGTTTGGCAACTCGAACCTTCAGCTCCCTCCACAGATTTTCTATGGGATTAAGGTCTGGAGACTGGCTAGGCCACTCCAGGACCTTAATGTGCTTCTTCTTGAGCCACTCCTTTGTTGCCTTGGCCGTATGTTTTGGGTCATTGTCACGCTGGAATACCCATCCACGACCCATTTTCAATGCCCTGGCTGAGGGAAGGAGGTTCTCACCCAAGATTTGACGGTACATGGCGCCGTCCATCGTCCCTTTGATGCGGTGAAGTTGTCCTGTCCCCTTAGCAGAAAAACACCCCCAAAGCATAATGTTTCCACCTCCATGTTTGACGGTGGGGATGGTGTTCTTGGGGTCATAGGCAGCATTCCTCCTCCTCCAAACACGGCGAGTTGAATTGATGCCAAAGAGCTCGATTTTGGTCTCATCTGACCACAACACTTTCACCCAGTTCTCCTCTGAATCATTCAGATGTTCATTGGCAAACTTCAGACGGCCCTGTATATGTGCTTTCTTGAGCAGGGGGACCTTGCGGGCGCTGCAGGATTTCAGTCCTTCACGGCGTAGTGTGTTACCAATTGTTTTCTTGGTGACTATGATCCCAGCTACCTTGAGATCATTGACAAGATCCTCCCGTGTAGTTCTGGGCTGATTCCTCACCGTTCTCATGATCATTGCAACTCCACGAGGTGAAATCTTGCATGGAGCCCCAGGCAGAGGGAGATTGACAGTTATTTTGTGTTTCTTCCATTTGCGAATAATCGCACCAACTGTTGTCACCTTCTCACCAAGCTGCTTGGCGATGGTCTTGTAGCCCATTCCAGCCTTGTGTAGGTCTACAATCTTGTCCCTGACATCCTTGGAGAGCTCTTTGGTCTTGGCCATGGTGGAGAGTTTGGAATCTGATTGATTGATTGCTTCTGTGGACAGGTGTCTTTTATACAGGTAACAAGCTGAGATTAAGACCACTCCGTTTAAGAGTGTGCTCCTAATCTCAGCTCGTTACCTGTATAAAAGACACCTGGGAGCCAGAAATCTTTCTGATTGAGAGGGGGTCAAATACTTATTTCCCTCATTAAAATGCTAATCAATTTATAAGATTTTTAACATGCGTTTTTCTGTATTTTTCTGTTGTTTTTCTGTCTCTCACTGTTCAAATGGTTTTTTTTTCTCACCTTTATTTAACCAGGTAAGCCAGTTGACATTTACAACTGCGACCTGACCAAGATAAAGTCATAATAAACCTACCATTAAAATTATAGACTGATCATTTCTTTGTCAGTGGGCAAACGTACAAAATCAGCAGGGGATCAAATACTTTTTTCCCTCACTGTATCTACAATACAAAATGTTTAATACCACTATACAACAATATCACAATGCGTATGCATGTGTCTATACCTTTGTGTGTGTCTCTTCACAGTCCCCGTTGTTCCATAAGGTGTATTTTTACCTTGCATCAGTTACCTGATGTGGAATAGAGTTCCATGTAGTCGTGGCTCTATGTAGTACTGTGCGCCTCCCATAGTCTGTTCTGGACTTGGGGACTGTGAAGAGACCTCTGGTGGCATGTCTTGTGGGGTATGCATGGGTGTCCGAGCTGTGTGCCAGTATTCCAAACAGACAGCTCAGTACATTCAGCTTGTCAACACCTCTTACAAAAACAAGCAGTGATGAAGTCAATCTCTCTTCCACTCTAAGCCAGGAGAGACTGACATGCACGTCATTAATGTTAGCTGTTCGTGTACTTTTAAGGGCCAGCCATGCTGCCCTGTTCTGAGCCAACTGCAATTTCACCAAGTCTCTCTTTGTGGCACCTGACCACACTACTGAACAGTAGTCTAGGTGCGACAAAACTAGGGCCTGTAGGACCTGCCTTGTTGATAGTGTTGTTAAGAAGGCAGAGCAGCGCTTAATTATGGACATACTTCTCCCCATCTTAGCTACTGTTGTATCAATATGCTTTGACCATGACAGTTTACAATCCAGGGTTACTCCAAGCAGTTTAGTCACCTCAATTTGCTCAATTTCTACATTATTCATTACGAGATGTAGTTTAGGTTTAGGGTTTAGTGAATGATTTGACTTTTTGGAAATAATGCTTTTAGTTTTGGAAATATTTAAGACTAACTTATTCCTCGCCACCCATTCCGAAACTAACTGCAACTCTTTGTTAAGTGTTGCAGTCATTTTAGTAGCTGACGTGTTTAGTGTTGAGTCATCCGCATACATACACACTGGCTTTACTCAAAGCCAGTGGCATGTCGTTAGTAAAGATGGAAAAAAGAAAGGGGCCTAGACAGCTGCCCTGGGGAATTCCTGATTCTACCTGGATTAGGTTTGAGAGGCTTCCATTAAAGAACACCCTCTGTGTTCTGTTAGACAAGTAACTCTTTATCCACATTATAGCAGGGGGTGTAAAGCCATAACACATACGTTTTTCCAGCAGCAGAATATGATCGATAATGTCAAAAGCCGCACTGAAGTCTAACAAAACAGCCCCCACAATCATTTTATCATCAATTTCTCTCAGCCAATCATCAGTCATTTGTGTAAGTGCTGTGCTTGTTGAATGTACTTCTCTATAAGCATGCTGAAAGTTTGTTGTCAATTTGTTTACTGTAAAATAGCATTGTATCTGCTCAAACACCATTTTCCTCAATAGTTTACTAAGGGTTGGTAACAGGCTAATTGGTTGGCTATTTGAGCCAGTAAAGGGGGCTTTACTATTCTTAGGTAGCGGAATGACTTTTGCTTCCCTCCAAGCCTGGGGGCAACACACATTCTAGTAGGCTTAAATTGAAAATATGGCAAATATGAGTGGCAATATCGTCCGCTATTATCCTCAGTAATTATCCATCCAAGTTGTCAGACCCCGGTGGCTTGTCATTGTAAATAGACAACAATTATTTTTTCACCTCTTACACACTCACTTTACGGAATTCAAAATTACAATGCTTGTCTTTCATAGTTTGGTCAAAAATACTTGGATGTGTAGTGTCAGCAATTGTTGCTGGCATGTCATGCCTAAGTTTGCTAATCTTGCCAATGAAAAAATTATTAAAGTAGTTGGCAATATCAGTTGGTTTTGTGATGAATGAGCCGTCTGATTCAATGAATGATGGAGCTGAGTTTGCCTTTTTTTCCAAAATTTCATTTAAGGTGCTCCAAAGCTTTTTACTATAATTCTTTATGTCATTTATCCTTGTTTCATAGTGTTGTTTCTTCTTCTTTTTATTCAGTTCAGTCACATGATTTCACAATTTGCAATATGTTTGCCAACCGGTTGTGTAGTCAGACTTATTTGCCATTCATTTTGCCTCATCCCTCTCAACCATACAATCTTTAAATTCCTCATCAATCCACGGGGATTTAACCGTTTTTACAGTCATTTTCTTAATGGGTGCATGCTTATTAGTAACTGGAATAAGCAATTTCCTCAATTGTGGGAAGCATTGGAGTCAGCATGGGCCAGCATCCCTGTGGAACGCTTTTGACACCTTGTAGAGTCCATGCCCAACAAATTGAGGCTGTTCAGAGGGCAAAAGGGGGTGCAACTCAATATTAGGAAGGTGTTCCTAATGTTTTGTACACTCTGGATAAGAGCGTCGGCTAACTGACTAAAATGTAAATGTATTTGTAGATGTTTGTGTGTCTGGGTTGCAATGCGTGAGACAAGGATGTCACAAGGATCATGCCTGTGTGTGTGTGTGTTTTGTTCAAGACGCAGTGTGTTTGTAGACATTTACCTATGCATGTCTGTGAGACGTCACACGCATTTGTGTGTGTGTGGTAGAGGAGAGGGAACTGAGAGTGCTGATTCAGGGCCGTGCTGACGGAGGTAGAACTTTTTTTTTCTCCCTCTTTCTCTCCTTCCTCTCTCTATTTCTCACTCTCTCCCTTCCGTCTCTCTCTCTCTCTCTCTCTCTCTCTCTCTCTCTCTCTCTCTCTCTCTCTCTCTCTCTCTCTCTCTCTCTCTCTCTCTCTCTCTCTCTCTCTCTCTCTCTCTCTCTCTCAGCAGGAGATGGCAATGCCAAAATGTCCAATGTCTACATCAACAACAGTCATGGGGTGGACGATGATGACTTCTACGACAGAAACCTGGCTCTCTTTGAGGTTAGAGCATCAATCAATAAATAAATCAACACTTTCAAGTGTTTGATGCACTCTGTTTTTATGAATATCTCATCATGTCTTTATCTCTCCTCTTGGCTCTCTCTGCCCTCCCCCTCTCGCTATTCCTCTTTCTCTCCCCCCTCCTCCTGCAGGAGGAGATGGACACTAGGCCGAAGGTATCTTCGCTCCTCAACCGTCTGGCCAACTACACCAACCTGACCCAGGGGGCCAGGGAGCACGAGGAGGCAGAGAGCATTGGAGAGAAGAGGAAGGCCTACAAGGTACACACCACTCTGACCCCTTTTATTCCTGGGATGGTACTTTGACCCCTGGCAGTAATATCTAAACGCTGTGATTCCCATGATGCTTTTAGGTTGTACTTTTGACTCCCTTGTTACTAACTGACGATTGCACTGACTTACAGCACCTTACATATACTGTAGAAGAGAATAGACCCAGGGATGTAAAATGTCTGACCGTTTATAAGATAACCTAATATAATCACACCTTGCACATCATAAATATGGTCAGGAGATTTTATTCTTTGGAAAATGCTTTGCTACGGTGTTCACTAATGAACAGGACCCTCATATCTAATGCTATGTCTGTCTCCCAGTCTCCTCAGATGGGTAAGTTCATGGGGGTGTACCTGCCCTGTCTGCAGAACATATTTGTGTTACGTTGTGCACTAATGAACACTAACCTTCCTATTCTCCTATGTGTGTCTCCCAGTCTCCCCAGATGGGTACGTTCATGGGGGTGTACCTGCCCTGTCTGCAGAACATATTCGGGGTGATCTTGTTCCTGCGTCTCACCTGGGTGGTGGGAACTGCCGGGGTGCTGCAGGCCCTCTGCATCGTCTTCATATGCTGCTGCTGCGTGAGGATAACACACACACACACACACACACACACACACACACACACACACTCACAGACACTTGCAGACACACACACACACACACACACAGTTTATTTGAATCCACCAATCACATTACAGTCGAGAAGGATTCAAACATTTCATAGGTCATGGATATATGGACACTTATGGATACAGGAAGCACCTTCATTGACGATGGCAGTTACAACGGGTGGCCTTAAGTTATGTTAGTAGATTGCCATGTTTTGGCACAGAGCTGCAGCACTCATGTCTACTCCCGGCGAACACACACGGACACACACACACAGAAGTGGCAACACACACGGACAGATACAGATGGAGACACACACATATACTCATTTAGCAGACACTCTTATCCAGAGCGACTTAGTCAGACACACACAGAAAGTGTTTTAAGATAAGAGAACAGGAAGGAGATCATTGAAACAGGCCTGTTATGAGCAGTGCCCTGTAGATGGCGATTAGCAAGTGTATCTTTATATATACAGCTACTGCTCCTCTCTCATTCCACAGACTTTACTGACTGCTATCTCAATGAGTGCCATCGCCACCAATGGAGTTGTACCAGGTATTCCCTCCATCTCTCTCTCTCTTGTTGTCATCCAAGTGTATGTTTAATCATGTTTGTTAGGGTTTTAAAATTTCTGGTTACTTACTCCAGAATTCCCAGGTTTTCAGGACTTTTGGGAAAGTTATCTGAATTTTGCAACTCTGTCTCAGTGATGTATGTGTCAGACCTGGGTTCAAATACTATTTGAAATCTTTAAAAAATACTTTTAGCTTTTGGTGTGTAGTCTGGCAGTTTTATGACTATTCTATCGCTTCCATTGCTCCAGGCAAGATAAAGAAAAAATATTTGAAATCATTTCAAATTATATTTGAACCCAGGTCGGGTTTGTCTGTGTTCGTTCTAACGTCTGATCTGTCTCTGCCTCTCCCCTCTCTGACTGTACACATTGAAACATAGTGTCCTCCCCCATCAATACCATTCACCTCTAGTAAAACCATAGAAATAGAACAAGTAATGAAACACACATAAGAAATAATAATGAATAATACAATCTTTCTAATTCTGAGTGAAACAACACTCACACTGGAAATATCCCAAATGTCAAAGTTGTCGTTGAACAATTCTAACATATTCTTTTGATATTTGAATATGAAGAAAATCAATTTCAGTTGATTTGAACGATTACATCTGACAACATTGTAGTTAGCATCAGTAACATGCTCTAAGTCCTTACAAAATCCATGCTTCTTCTCTCTGCAAAGCTACATTTCTTCCATTGATATCCCTCATCTATGGGCCCTGGTCAAAAGTAGTGCACTATATAGGGAATAGGATGCCATTTGGGACTCAACCTTTGCTCATTGCTACAGTCTTAGTGTGTTGTCTCTCATCATCATAATACTGTACTGTTCTACTCTCTTCCATGCTCTTTCTCCTTCTCTCCCTTTTTGTCTTCCGTAACGCCCATAATGATACTAACACCCATCCCATTACTTCTCTCCCTCCCTCCCACCCCCTCCTTCTCCATCCGTCTCTTCTCTCTCTTCCCCCCTCCTCCCCCACCCCTTCCCCTTCTCTGTCTCTTCTCTCTCCCTCCCCCCATCTTGCGTTCCCCCTCTTCTCTCCTCTCCAGCAGGCGGTTCCTACTTCATGATCAGTCGTTCTCTGGGGCCAGAGTTTGGGGGGGCGGTAGGGCTGTGCTTCTACCTGGGCACCACTTTCGCCGGGGCCATGTACATCCTGGGAGCCATCGAGATCCTGCTGGTGGGTGGGAGAGCCTTCATTGCCCCCTCCTCTTCCTCACCATCATTATAACCATCATTATCATCATCATTATAATGTCATTATCATCATCATTATAATGTCATTATCATCATCATTATAACCATCATTATCATCATTATAACCATCATTATAACCGCCATCAAATGTCTCTGATATTCATTATCATCGTTATTGTATGTTCATGTTGACTGTATACAGTGCATTCGGAAAGTATTCAGACCCCTTGACTTTTTCCACATTTTGTTAGGTTTCAGCCTTATTCTAAAGTTGATTAAATTGTTTTTTCCCCTCATTAATCTCCACACAATACCCCATAATGACAAAGCAAAAACAGGTTTTTAGAATTTTTGGCAAATGAATTAAAAATAAACAACAGAAATATATTTACATAAGTATTCAGACCCTTTACTCAGTACTTTGTTGAAGCACCTTTGGCAGCGATTACAGCCTCAAGTCTTCTTGAGTATGACGCTACAAGCTTGGCACACCTGTATTTGGGGAGTTTCTCCCATTCTTCTCTGCAGATCCTCTCAAGCTATGTCAGGTTGGATGGGGAGTGTCGCTGCACAGCTATTTTCAGGTCTCCAGAGATGTTCGATTGGGTTCAAGTCCGGGCTCTGGCTGGGCCGCTCAAGAACATTCAGAGACTTGTCCCGAAGCCACTCCTGTGTTGTCTTGGCTGTGTGCTTCGGGTTGTTGTCCTGTTGGAAGGTGAACCTTCGCCTCAGTCTGAGGTCCTGAGTGCTCTGGAGCAGGTTTTCATCAAGGATCTCTCTATACTTTGCTCCGTTCATCTTTCCCTCGATCCTGACTAGTCTCCCAGTCCCTGCCGCTGAAAAACATCCCCACAGCATGATGCTGCCACCACCATGCCTAACCATAGGGATGGTGCCAGGTTTCCTCCAGACGTGACGCTTGGCATTCAGGCTAAAGAGTTCAATTTGGTTTCTTCAGACCAGAGAATCTTGTTTCTCATGGTCTGAGAGTCCTTTAGGTGCCTTTTGGCAAACTCCAAGCGGGCTGTCATGTGCCTTTTAATGAGGAGTGGCTTCTGTCTGGCCACGCTACCATAAAGACCTGATTGGTGGAGTGCTGCAGAGATGGTTGTCCTTCTGGAAGGTTCTCCCATCTCCACAGAGGAACTCTGGAGCTCTGTCAGAGTGACCATCGGGTTCTTGGTCACCTCCCTGACCAAGGCCCTTCTCCCCAATTGCTCAGGTTGGCCAGGCGGCCAACACTACGAAGAGTCTTGGTGGTTCCAAACTTCTTCCATTTAAGAATGAACGAGGCCACTGTGTTCTTGGGGATCTTCAATGCTGCAGAAATGATTTAGTACCCTTCCCCAGATCTGTGCCTCGACACAATCCTGTCTGGGAGCTCTACGGACAATTCCTTCGACCTCATGGCTTGGTTTTTGCTCTGACATGCACTGTCAACTGTGGGACTTTATATACACAGGTGTGTGCCTTTCCAAATCATGTCCAGTCAATTGAATTTACCACAGGTGGACTCCAATCAAGTTGTCGAAACATCTCTAGGATGATCAATGGAAACAGGATGCACCTGAGCTCAATTTCGAGTCTCATAGCAAAGGGTCTGAATACTTATGTAAATGAGGTATTTCAGTTTTTAATTTTTAATACATTTGCAAAAATGTCATTATGGGGTATTGTGTGTAGATTGATGAGGAAAGCAATCAATTTAATCTACTTTAGAATAAAGCTGTAACGTAACAAAATGTGGAAAAAGTCAAGGGGTCTGAATACTTTCCCAATGCACTGTAAGTGTTCACATTACACTTACAGTTTTGTCAGCATGGGCATTCATATATACCATATGTATCTCCGGCATCTACTCCCCCTCACCAATCCATATATATTGTTTGATTTTGAGTGTATGTTATCTTAACCCCCCCCTCCCCCCTTCTCCCCCCCTCCCAGATGTACATCGCCCCGTGGGCGGCCATCTTTGTCTCCAGCGGTCCGGACGGTGAGGGAGCAGCCATGTTGAACAACATGAGGGTCTACGGCACCATCTTCCTCCTCCTCATGGCGTTACTGGTCTTTGTCGGCGTCAAATATGTCAACAAGCTGGCGTC
Source organism: Coregonus clupeaformis (assembly GCF_020615455.1). Lineage (NCBI taxonomy): Eukaryota > Metazoa > Chordata > Actinopteri > Salmoniformes > Salmonidae > Coregonus > Coregonus clupeaformis. The sequence continues at coordinate 2,526,299 of NC_059230.1, forward strand.
TGTCTTCCTGGCCTGTGTTATCATCTCAATCCTGTCCATCTACACCGGAGCGCTGGTCTCTGCCTTCAGCCCACCCAGTTTCCCGTGAGTTCCTCCTTTGTGATGGTAGAACGGTTTGATTGACAGATTCATGGTATTATCAGAGTTGATTATGGGTTCCATTTTAGTCTCAAAGAAATAAGAAACTAATCTGATGTGTTTCCATTGACATGCCTGATTACACTTTCATCGGCAGTAACACCAGGGAGAAACCTGAGAACGTTGTAACCACTCTCATTGAAACATACACGTACCCTTATTGACCCATTGTATCTGTCAAGAATTTCACACCACCCTTACTGCCAAACACTTAAACTTGACTGATGCCCTAATCGACCAATCTGTTCACTGTCGTCTCTGTGATTGACCAATCTCGTGCTCTAATCCTCTCCTCCTCCCTCCTCCTCAGGGTGTGTATGCTGGGTAACCGTACCCTGTCAGGACACATCCTCCATGATAGTCCCTGTGCCAAGACCACCCTGCCCAAAGAACCACCCAGACCTGTGGATACCAACCTTACACTCGCAGGTAAGACCATCAATATTACCTTTCAATTTGAAAAAATGCCATAGTCAATTATAATGAGAAACATTTTTATGTGCTAATGTTAACCCTCAGTTCTCTCTCGGTCGATTCTGTTTGGCATCTCACTATGGGACACGCCCACTTGCGGGTCATTTGCTGAAGCCTTAATCAATCACGCCTAACAGGCCAATCAAGACTTTGAAGGTGTTAGATCTGCCTGCCATTCTAACACTGTTAGAATTCCTCATTCTCCACCTCTTTACTCGCTTGTTCATTATCGTCCCTAATATCAACTAATCAACCAATTATTCTCCTAGGAAACGGCACGGTGCCCTCAACCTTTGATCCCTCCCTGCCCTCCTCTGAGGCGACCACGGCCCTGTGGCTGCAGTTCTGTGAAGGCCCAGACCTCAACGCTTCCTGTGACAACTACTTTACCCTCAGCAACATCTCTGAGATACCTGGCATACCAGGCCTCGCCAGTGGAGTTATCACAGGTACATTCTCTCTTTCTCTCGCTCTCTCTCTGTCTCTGTCTCTCTCTCTAATACTTTGTGTTCTCCCCATAGAGAACATATGGAGTGTTTACCTCAGTAAAGGGGACGTCCTGGAGAAAGGGTCACTCCCCTCGCCCAGACCCGCCCACCCACCCACCAATCGGCTGCCCTATGTCTTCGCTGACATCACCACCTCCTTCACGCTGTTGGTGGGAATCTTCTTCCCCTCAGTCACAGGTATTTTCCCTCCTCTTTTTGTCTCTCCTGATCCCAATACCTCCATACCCTCTTGGACCTCTTGATGTTTATATCGGTATAAGCCGTGCAGCGGTGGAGCTCCCACCATAATGTGTACAGCTCTGCAGAAACAGAGGGGAGGGGTAGGGAGGGATTTGGGACAGGCTGTCCCAGCTGTAAAATTATTTGTGGCTTCATACACCAACCCTGTTGTGACACAAGTCTCTCTCTCTTTCTCTCTCTCCCGCATCACTATATTCCTTCCACTTCTCCCCTCTCCAGGTATAATGGCTGGTTCTAACCGGTCTGGGGACCTGAAAGATGCTCAGCGATCCATCCCCATAGGAACCATCATGGCCATCCTCACTACGTCCCTCGTCTGTATCCTTCACTATGGACAATAAAGCTTTCAGATTTCGAATTGAGAATATCTATCTGGTTGTGTCCGAATTGACACCCTATTACCTACATTTTTTATTTATTTTTTTTATTTCACCTTTATTTAACCAGGTAAGCCAGTTGAGAACAGGTTCTCATTTACAACTGCGACCTGGCCAAGATAAAGCAAAGTAGTGCAATAAAAACAACACAGAGTTACATATGGGGTAAAGAAAAAAAACATAAAGTCAGAAAATACAACAGAAAATATATATACAGTGTGTGCAAATGTAGCAAGTTATGGAGGTAAGGCAATAAATGGGCTATAGTGCAGAATAATTACAATAGTATTAACACTGGAATGCTAGATGTGCAAGAGATTATGTGCAAATAGAGATACTGGGGTGCAAAAGAGCAAATTAAATAACAATATAGGGATGAGGTAGTTGGGTGGGCTAATTTCAGATGGGCTGTGTACAGGTGCAGTGATCGGTAAGGTGCTCTGACAACTGATGCTTAAAGTTATTGGGGGAGATAAGAGTCTCCAGCTTCAGAGATTTTTGCAATTCGTTCCAGTCATTGGCAGCAGAGAACTGGAAGGAATGGCGGCCAAAGGAGGTGTTGGCTTTGGGAATGACCAGTGAGATATACCTGCTGGAGCGCAGACTACGGGTGGGTGCTGCTATGGTGACCAATGAGCTAAGATAGGGCGGGGATTTGCCTAGCAGTGATTTATAGATGGCCTGGAGCCAGTGGGTTTGACGACGAACATGTAGTGAGGACCAGCCAACAAGAGCGTACAGGTCACAGTGGTGGGTAGTGTATGGGGCTTTGGAGACAAAACGGATGGCACTGTGATAGACAACATCCAATTTGCTGAGTAGAGTGTTGGAGGCTATTTTGTAAATGACATCGCCGAAGTCAAGGATCGGTAGGATAGTCAGTTTTACGAGGGCATGTTTGGCAGCATGAGTGAAGGAGGCTTTGTTGCGAAATAGGAAGCCGATTCTAGATTTAACTTTGGATTGGAGATTCTTTATGTGAGTCTGGAAGTTGAGTTTACAGTCTAACCAGACACCTAGATATTTGTAGTTGTCCACATACTCTAGGTCAGACCCGTCGAGAGTGGTGATTCTAGTCGGGTGGGCGGGTGCTAGCAGCGTTCGATTGAAAAGCATGCATTTAGTTTTACTAGTGTTTAAGAGCAGTTGAAGGCTACTGAAGGATTGTTGTATGGCATTGAAGCTCGTTTGGAGGTTTGTTAACACAGTGTCCAATGAAGGGCCAGATGTATACAAAATGGTGTCGTCTGCGTAGAGGTGGATCTGAGAGTCACCAGCAGCAAGAGCGACATCATTGATATACACGGAGAAAAGTGTCGGCCCAAGAATTGAACCCTGTGGCACCCCCATAGAGACTGCCATAGGTCCAGACAACAGGCCCTCCGATTTGACACACTGAACTCTATCTGAGAAGTAGTTGGTGAACCAGGCGAGGCAGTCATTTGAGAAACCAAGGCTATTTAGTCTGCCAATAAGAATGCGGTGGTTGACAGAGTCGAAAGCCTTGGCCAGGTCTGATTTTAAATGTGCACTACATTTGACTAGGGCTCTTGTCAAAAGTAGTTCAGTGTTTAGGGGGACATTTCAGACACAACCTAGAACAAAGCTTTTGTATTTTGAATTGAAAATATGTCACGTCTAAACTCTGTCCTAATCTTCGAATTAGAATGATTCTAGTTACACACACCTGCATACTGCTTAGTGTGTGGTAATGGGTTGATATTGGGACAGAGTTCAGGACTCTGTTGTGTTGTGGTTTAGGTGTGATGTGACTAGTGGGTTATTTACCTGAGTGGCCTGGACAGACCTGAGCAGTGTGGTGCTGTTTGGAGCCTGCATCGAAGGAGTGGTGCTCAGAGACAAGTTAGTATATTGTTGTCTGTTTGTGTGTGTTTCAGGGTGGGGTTCATTTAAATTCAGTCAATTTAGGAAGTAAACTGAAATTGATGTGTGACTTGGCCTTCTTAGGACAAATTCTGTGGTCACACTAACTGACCTGTCTGTCTGTCTGATGGTTTGGAGACTCAGTGAAGTCACACTAACTGACCTGTCTGTCTGTCTGATGGTTTGGAGACTCAGTGAAGTCACACTAACTGACCTGTCTGTCTGTCTGAAGGTTTGGAGACTCAGTGAAGTCACACTAACTGACCTGTCTGTCTGTCTGTCTGAAGGTTTGGAGACTCAGTGAAGTCACACTAACTGACCTGTCTGTCTGATGGTTTGGAGACTCAGTGAAGTCACACTAACTGACCTGTCTGTCTGTCTGATGGTTTGGAGACTCAGTGAAGTCACACTAACTGACCTGTCTGTCTGTCTGAAGGTTTGGAGACTCAGTGAAGTCACACTAACTGACCTGTCTGTCTGTAAGTTTGGAGACTCCGTGAAGTCACACTAACTGACCTGTCTGTCTGTCTGAAGGTTTGGAGACTCAGTGAAGTCACACTAACTGACCTGTCTGTCTGTCTGAAGGTTTGGAGACTCAGTGAAGTCACACTAACTGACCTGTCTGTCTGTAGGTTTGGAGACTCCGTGAAGTCACACTAACTGACCTGTCTGTCTGTCTGAAGGTTTGGAGACTCAGTGAAGTCACACTAACTGACCTGTCTGTCTGTCTGAAGGTTTGGAGACTCAGTGAAGTCACACTAACTGACCTGTCTGTCTGTAGGTTTGGAAACTCAGTGAAGTCACACTAACTGACCGGTCTGTCTGTCTGTAGGTTTGGAGACTCAGTGAAGTCACACTAACTGACCTGTCTGTCTGTCTGAAAGTTTGGAGACTCAGTGAAGTCACACTAACTGACCTGTCTGTCTGTCTGATGGTTTGGAGACTCAGTGAAGTCACACTATTTGACCTATCTGTCTGTCTGATGGTTTGGAGACTCAGTGAAGTCACACTAACTGACCTGTCTGTCTGTCTGTCTGATGGTTTGGAGACTCAGTGAAGTCACACTAACTGACCTGTCTGTCTGTAGGTTTGGAAACTCAGTGAAGTCACACTAACTGACCTGTCTGTCTGTCTGTAGGTTTGGAGACTCAGTGAAGTCACACTAACTGACCTGTCTGTCTGTCTGAAAGTTTGGAGACTCAGTGAAGTCACACTAACTGACCTGTCTGTCTGTCTGTCTGATGGTTTGGAGACTCAGTGAAGTCACACTAACTGACCTGTCTGTCTGTCTGAAGGTTTGGAGACTCAGTGAAGTCACACTAACTGACCTGTCTGTCTGTCTGTCTGATGGTTTGGAGACTCAGTGAAGTCACACTAACTGACCTGTCTGTCTGTAGGTTTGGAGACTCAGTGAAGTCACACTAACTGACCTGTCTGTCTGTCTGATGGTTTGGAGACTCAGTGAAGTCACACTAACTGACCTGTCTGTCTGTCTGAAGGTTTGGAGACTCAGTGAAGTCACACTAACTGACCTGTCTGTCTGTCTGTCTGATGGTTTGGAGACTCAGTGAAGTCACACTAACTGACCTGTCTGTCTGTCTGAAGGTTTGTGAAGTCACACTAACTGACCTGTCTGTCTGATGGTTTGGAGACTCAGTGAAGTCACACTAACTGACCTGTCTGTCTGTCTGAAGGTTTGTGAAGTCACACTAACTGACCTGTCTGTCTGTCTGAAGGTTTGGAGACTCAGTGAAGTCACACTAACTGACCTGTCTGTCTGTCTGAAGGTTTGGAGACTCAGTGAAGTCACACTAACTGACCTGTCTGTCTGTCTGATGGTTTGGAGACTCAGTGAAGTCACACTAACTGACCTGTCTGTCTGTAAGTTTGGAGACTCAGTGAAGTCACACTAACTGACCTGTCTGTCTGTAGGTTTGGAGACTCAGTGAAGTCACACTAACTGACCTGTCTGTCTGTCTGTAGGTTTGGAGACTCGGTGAAGTCACACTAACTGACCTGTCTGACTGTCTGTAGGTTTGGAGACTCGGTGAAGGGAAACCTGGTGGTGGGAACCCTGTCTTGGCCCTCCCCCTGGGTCATTGTGATTGGCTCCTTCTTCTCGACGTGCGGCGCTGGGCTCCAATCACTGACGGGCGCTCCCCGCCTCCTCCAGGCCATCGCCAAGGACAACATCATCCCCTTCCTCAGGGTGAGATATACTACAACACTCGTTTATCTATCTCCTTTCTCTCTCTCTCTCTGATGTTATAATGTTCTCTCTGTCCAGGTTTTTGGTCATGGCAAGGCAAATGGAGAGCCTACCTGGGCTCTGCTCCTGACAGCTCTGATCGCTGAGCTGGGAATCCTCATTGCTTCTCTGGACCTGGTGGCACCCATCCTCTCCATGTGAGTGTGTGTTTCTTGGAGAGAGAGCGAGAAAGTGTGTGTGTGTGTGCATGAGAGTGATTGTGCGTTTGTCTGAGTGTATGGATAATGATCCAGTGTAGCCTGAGTCCCACATCTCCCTCTCTCTGTAGGTTCTTCCTGATGTGCTATCTGTTTGTCAACCTGGCCTGTGCTCTGCAGACGCTCCTGAGAACTCCCAACTGGAGACCACGCTTCTCCTACTACCACTGGTATGCATACGCATCAGTGGAGGCTGGTGGGAGGAGCTATAGGAGGATGGGCTCATTGTAAAGACTGGAATGGAATCAAAGGAACAGTATCAAACACATAAAATATATGGAAACCACGTTCCATTCATTCCATTCCAGCCATTACAATGAGCCCGTCCTACAGCTCCTCCCACAAGTCTCCTCTGTCACACACATTCTATATACTTTATGTACGCATCTCATTTTTATGAATGGAGAAGGACTTTTCAAGTGTGATTGACTATTTTCTATTTCTCTCTTTCTCTCTCAAGTGCGATCAGGGCTTGACATTACCTTTTTTGTTGTCAAAAATGGTCTGTAACACCGATCAATGTATGATGCAAGGAACCCCTTTACAAAATAAAATGCATTAGTATCTTTTTTTACCATAGAGAATCAGACAAAAATATTGGCTTCTCTGCATATTAAAGTATTTCTCAAAATACAACACTGCCCCTTTAAGGCTCTCCTGGAGGATGATTGGCCACCCTTGGTAGCCTATAAAATATTACAACATTACAATTACAATTGATCCCATTCTGATCGGAGTAATTGTTTTGATATTGCGATATTATAGTTTTTTTGACTTGTCCATTCAGACAACTTGAATCTATATTCTTCTTGTTCGACAATTTTATTTTTACTTGTCCTATTTATTTATTTTACTCGTCCCGGACAAGCATTAATGTTTGAGCCCTGCGTGATGATTGATTATCTTCTCTCTCTCTGTCTCTCTCTCTCTCTCTAGGACCTTGTCATTTTTGGGTATGATCATCTGCTTGGCGCTGATGTTCATATCGTCATGGTACTATGCTATTGTTGCTATAGTGATTGCTGGCATGATCTACAAATACATCGAGTACCACGGGTAGGTTTCCATGGGGACCTGCTGGAACCAGCCAGTTGTATCGGTGTGTGTGTGTGTTTCAGATTTTGTGGTGTGTGTGTGGGCTTGTGTGAATGGAGGTCACAGAAATCCAAAAATATATTTTGTGAAGGAAGATGAATATATTTAGACAAAGTGTGGGTGTATGAGTTGTCTAATAATGTGTGTGTGTGTGTGTGTGTGTGTGTGTGTGTGTGCCCCTGCGTGTGTTTCAGGGCAGAGAAGGAGTGGGGAGATGGTATCCGGGGTCTGTCCCTCAGCGCTGCTCGCTACGCCCTCTTGAGGTTGGAAGAGGGACCACCACACACCAAGAACTGGAGGTATAGTAGACACAACCACACACACACACACACACAGCCACACACACACACACACACACACACACACACAGCCACACACACACACAACCTCATACACACACAACAACACACACATACAGCCATCTATACACACCAAGAACTGGACGTAAAGTATAGCAGTATACCGTTAACAGCGACACGCGCACACACACACACACTCATGCACAACCACTCATGTATACACACCCAATCTCACGCCTTTACAATCTCACTCTCTCTCTCTCTCTCTCTCTCCCTCCTCCAGACCCCAGCTCTTAGTTCTATTGAAGTTAGATGAGGATGCCTATGTCAAGTCTCCCCGCCTGCTAACCTTTGCATCTCAGCTGAAGGCAGGTAAAGGTCTGACCATCGTAGGGACCGTCATCACTGGAAACTACCTCCACAGCTATGGAGAGGCACTGGCTGCAGAACAGGTCGGTCTCTCTTTTCTCTCTGTCTCGCTCTCTTGGTGCATTTCTCCAGAACTGTTTCAAAAATACCTCTTCTAACTTCCTCCCCTCATCTCTCCCCTCTTCTTCTCCCCCCTCTCTTTTACCCTCTTTCATGCTTCTAATTTTGTCTTTCTCTTTCAGACTCACCTGATGGATAAGGTGAAGGATCTGTAGGTGTATCGTGTTATAACAACTATTTATCCCTCTCTCTCTCTCCATCCCTCCCCTCTCTCTCTCTCATCTCTCTCTCTCCATCCCTCCCCTCTCTCTCTCTCTCTCATCTCTCTCTCTCCATCCCTCCCCTCTCTCTCTCTCCATCCCTCCCCTCTCTCTCATCTCTCTCTCTCTCTCCATTCCCTCTCTCTCTCTCATCCCTCCCCTCTCTCTCTCTCTCCATCCCTCCCCTCTCTCCCTCTCTCTCTCTCTCTCTCATCTCTCTCTCTCCATCCCTCCCCCCTCTCTCTCTCTCCATTCCCTCTCTCTCCATCCCTCCCCTCTCTCTCTCTCTCTCTCTCTCTCTCTCGCTCTCTCTCTATATATCTCTCTCCCCCCCCCTCCCTCCTGTAGACTCTGAAGCACCAGATGGACAAGGAGAAGGTGAAAGGGTTCTGTCAGTGTATTGTGGCTAACAAGGCCAGGGAGGGCATCAGTCACATGATCCAGTCCAGTGGGTTAGGAGGAATGAGGCACAACACTGTGGTTATGGGCTGGCCCCTGGCCTGGAGGCAGAGTGAGGATCCACAGTCCTGGAAGACCTTTATCAGTGAGTACAGTACAGGAGAGGAGAGGTGTGTGTGCTTGCTTTCTCATCAGGCATCACGGCAAAAGCCATGAGGCGAAAAAGAGAGAGAGGGGAAATCAAGAGGAATCATTGAATGGTACCATTACTGCCATCTGTTTGTCAAGCAAGGCAACTGGCCCTTTGAATTTGACTACCTGCTATCTAACTTTGAGCCATTGCAGTTTGACTAAACAGTGCCCCCTCTCTCTCTCTCTGTGTGCGTGCGTCCTCCAGACACGGTGCGTGTGACGACAGCGGCTCACCTGGCCCTACTTGTGCCCAAGAACATCTCTCTGTTCCCCGGCAACAGCGAGCCCTGCGCGGAGGGATACATTGATGTGTGGTGGATCGTCCACGACGGGGGCATGCTCATGCTACTGCCCTTCCTACTGAGGCAACACAAGGTCAGATAAAGGATGTGTTTGTGTCTACTACACTTTAAATCTGACATTTAGTCATATCATTTAGTCCTATCATTTAGTCATATTTAGTCATATCATGCCATCGTCCTCTCGTAGAGAGAAAGGTTGTGTACACCTGTATGTGACTCATGTTGTTGTTGTGTTTCCATCCCCAGGTGTGGCGTAAGTGTGCGATGCGTATCTTCACGGTGGCTCAGATGGAGGATAACTCTATTCAGATGAAGAAGGACCTGGCTACCTTCCTCTACCACCTCCGCATAGAGGCTGACGTTGAAGTGGTGGAGATGGTAGGTTTTTGCATAGACCTAATAATAACTTGAGACCCACGCACATTACTCAAACGTTCATGTAAAAATGCCGGAGCGTACTGTTGATCAAGAAATATTTTTGTATTTCGATATTGATCGCCAGCTAAGAGCTATATGTTAGGCTTTGTTCATTTGACCCATGAGAAACTGTCTTTCTCTCCCCCTCTCCTCTCTCCTCTCTACCCCTCTCCTCTCTACCTCTCTCCCTCTCCTCTCTACCCCCTTATTCTCTCCCCCCTCTCCCCTCTCCTCCCTCCCCCCTCTCCCCTCTCCTCTCTACCCCCCTCTCCTCTCCTCTCTACCACCTATTCTCTCCCCCTCTCCTCTCTCCCCTCCCTCCTCTCTACCCCCCTCTCCTCCCTCCCCCTCCCCCTCTCCTCTCTCCCCCTCCCCCCTCTCCTCTCTCCCCCTCTCCTGTCTCTCTCCCCTCTCTCCTCTCTACCCCCCCCTCCTCTCTCCTTCTCCTCCCTCCCCCTCTCCTCCCCCTCCCTCTCTCCCCCCTCCCCCTCTCCTCTCTCCCCCTCTCCTCTCTACCCCCCTCTCCTCTCTCCCCCCTCTCCTGTCTCTCTCCCCTCTCTCCTCTCTACCCCCCTCTCCTCTCTCCCCTTCTCCTCCCTCCCCCCTCTCCTCTCTCTCTCTCCTCTCCTCTCTCTCTCCTCTCCTAGCATAACAGTGACATCTCAGCCTACACCTATGAGAGGACTCTGATGATGGAGCAGAGGTCTCAGATGCTCAGACAGATGAGGCTGTCCAAGTCTGACCGAGAGAAAGAGGTGCGGATGCCTCAACAAGTGTGTTTGTTTCATAGTTCTGTTTCCATATGCGTGTGTGTGTGTGTGTGTGTCAGTGTGTGAGTGAAAGTTCATCTTCACCTCATCTGCCTATCGTTGTGTTCCTTAGCGAGTTCGCTGGAGTTTAGATGAAGTAAGTTTGCTGTCTGCTCAGTAGTAATTGACTCCCAGCTGTCTCGTAGACTACGTAGTGCTATCCTGCAGCCTACATATCTCTAGACATAAGCTGTCCTGTGTTAGAGAGTGTGTATCAGGGTCGTATTCAATAGGCACCGAACGGGAGAAAACGGACTGAAACAGGGAGGGGACGGCCTGAACTTGTCTAACAAGAAACACCCGTTTTTGTTTTCCGTTGCAAAACGTTTTGCTACGGTGTTCCTTAATGAATACCACCCTCTACTAGGGCTGGGTGATATGGCCTAAAAAACACATCATATTTCTTTTCAAACTTATGGCCGATTCACGATATATATCTCGATATATAATAATTTTTTTTATGACGTTTTCTCTAAATAGGCTTTGTTGCACAATTAAAGGACAATACACAGCATTTCAGACAGTCAGGAATAATCTAATTAATTTTGGGCTTATAAAATTATACCTAAGCTAAATATAAGCCTTCCACAACCATAAGACCCATTCATAATTTAATTATTTTAACTTGCTTTTTTGCAATAATCACTGATCTGGCTTTCAAGTCTGTATATGAAAATGCAACTTTTCTTACAAAAATAACTATGCACATCCACTAATAATGGTAGCAGGGATTATAGAAAATTAATTCCAGTCTCATAAACAATCTCTCAAGCACAAGCCCATGTGCTAGTGAGTAGCCAGCTAATCTTTCTATTTAAAGTCTAGCCAACTTGGATCTATTTGCTTGCTAACAAGGTAGAACAGTTGAACTGTTATTAATACACACTTCAGTCCGTCTCCAACAGTTTGAACAACAGCCTGTTCACTTTGTTTAGATATTTCAATCAAGTAGCCTACCTTGATAAGATGCTTATTTCTCAGAATGAGAACGAGTTGCCAATTCCTTATATAAATGTGTATTTTTATGGTCATTGCACATTTCTTAACCACAGACTAGACAGATAGCACATAACAGTCTGTGGTTAAAATGCCGATAGCAGTATATGGTACTGCAATGCTGCACATGACAGAAACTGAGCATTCATTTTCCACACTCATGTTCATTGATCCTCTGGTTTTAGTAGGGTCTGCTCTGTTCTACATTTTGGGAGTTGAGACATAAAAAGGGTATCGTTGGAAAGTTCTCGTCTATTACAGTAAAATAATGTCTCAAAGCGTTTCGGTGTCCATATGACAGATTCTGTTGGACCAAACCTCAAATGCAAATAGCGAGTTTAAAACTGCTTGTTGTCAGAGAGGAAGAAGTGATCTTTAAGTCTTTTGAATGGCAGGGGGAGGGGATTGGTGTCTGTGTGCAAGTGGGAAGGCACACAGCACAGAAGGAGGAGGGGCTTGGTGTCTGTGTGCGAGTGGGAAGGCACACAGCACAGAAGGAGGAGGGGCTTGGTGTCTGTGTGCGAGTGGGAAGGCACACAGCACAGAAGGAGGAGGGGCTTGGTGTCTGTGTGCGAGTGGGAAGGCACACAGCACAGAAGGAGCGAAGGAGACGAGACCAAAAAGACAAAACGCTCATAAAAACATTAAATAAATTACCTTGATTCAGGCATTTGGAACATCGCGTTAAAACATATATTCAAATGAATTGGATATATCGCCCAGCCCGACCCTGTACTCAGTGACTGTGTGTCTTTTGTAGGTGTATTTTTCTCCCAGGTGTGCGAGAGAGAGAGTATTTGTAAATGTGTGTGTTACACATTCTCTCCCTCAGGCCCAGTTAGTAAAGGACCGTAACTCCATGCTTCGGCTAACCAGCATTGGCTCTGATGATGACGAAGACACCGACGGGGGTGGAGGCCCCACAGGAAATGCCGAAAAGGGAGGAGGAGCAGCCGGAGGAAGGGAAAGGGATGGAGGGATGTCAGCCTCGGAGAACAGACGAGTCCACATGACCTGGACCAAGGAGAAAGCCTTGCAGTACAGAGCGACACACTCCGGCTGCAGTACGCCAGAGGGCTTCAGAGACATGCTCAGCATCAGGCCGTAAGTCACACACACACACGCATGGACACACACACATGCATGCATGGACACACTCACACATGGAGGTACACACACAAATGGATGTTGATGATTGTTGTTATTAATGATGTCTTTCTCCCAGGGACCACTCCAACGTGCGGCGGATGCACACGGCCGTCAAGCTCAACGAGGTCATCGTCAACAAATCCCATGATGCTCGGCTGGTCCTGCTCAACATGCCGGGACCGCCACGGAACCCAGCCGGAGACGAAAACTGTATCCTTCACTTCACTTCCTGTATGTCTCTTCCTGTGTACCAGGGTTGGACTCAATTCCATTTCAATCCATTTCTTTTTCACCTCCTTAATTGAGTGAATTGAAAATGAACCGATATCTGTGTGTTCTGTCATAGCTATAAAAGACAGTAGTAGTTGTGGTAGTTACAGTATGATGCTTTTTATTGTTATTGAGAACTTTTCCTAACAGTGGACCAGTCCTTAACCGATGGTCAGATATGGAATTTCTGGAAGTTCTAACTGAGGGATTGGAACGTGTCCTATTGGTCAGGGGTGGAGGAAGTGAAGTCATCACCATCTACTCCTGATTTGCTCACACAAACCAACTACGTCAGAGCAGCCAATCACGTGGAAGAGAATGCAAAGGGAGGTATGGCTAAGGAGCCCTGGAGGTGTGGCCCCTCCGTCAGACAGCACAAAGATGGACTGTCATTGGCTGCAGCTTGGATAGACCCCTCCCATCACCCCGCTGTCAGTCATTATTCCTAGGCTTCCCCATTCCACTAAAGACAAGCTACAAAAAGCCAACACGATTCCTCAAGTGAACAGTGTGCGAGAGTTCTCATAATGTGTGTGTGTCTAAGTGTACGAGAGATATTAATCTCAACATATAATACAAAAAGGACCAGCCCATGTGACTAGACCAGGACAACTCCTGGCCCTGGTTATAGCTGATAACTAGGGCCCTGAGTTTTTCCCCTGATCAGGTCACATGGTCAGGAAAAACTCCTGGCCCCCCACATAATGCACAATAATATACAGCAGTTGGATCAGGGACCAGTGTTTACGTCCCAAATGGCACCATATTCCCGATAGTGCACTACTTTTGCACTAAATAGGGAATAGGGTGTGATTTGGGATTTACAACGTGCAGTATGAGCATGTGTGGACCAATGGGTGATAGTCATAACTTAGTAGACAGACAGACCATATAGAATCGACAACATCCTAGAACATCTATATAGAATCTAGAACATCATTATACAATCTAGAACATCTATATAGAATCTAGAACATCTATATAGAATCTAGAACATCTATATAGAATCTAGAACATTCTAGAACATCTATATAGAATCTAGAACATTCTAGAACATCTATATAGAATCTAGAAAATCGATATAGAATCTAGAACATTGTAGAACATCTAGATAGAATCTTGCACATCCTAGAACATCTACATAGAATCTAGAACATTGATATAGAATCCAGAACACCCTGAAACAGTGTGAGTGTTCCACTGAGTGACTCGGGTTAGTTATAGGAGACGACGACAGGCGCTCTCTTCCAGAATCCACTTGTCTAGCATGCTACTTAGAGTGAAGCCGTGCATTCTACGCTGAATGGATTATTAGAACGCAGACCTGATGATGAGTGGATTGTGTGGTACGAGTGTGAGAAAATGTGTACGTTGTATGTATGTATGTACAGTATGTATGTATGTATGTATGTATGTATAGTATCTATGTACATTATGTATAGTATGAATGTACAGTATGTATGTGAGTGAGTAGGCTAGAGCTAGACAGAGAATGGACTTGATGGACCTGGGTTCATATACTATTTGAAATCATTTCAAATACTTGAGCTATGCTTGATGGAACCAACAGAATAGTGCCAAAACATGCAAACCCAACGTTTGGTATTGGTGTCTTCAACCAGGCAGACTAAAGCAGACAAACGCTCAAGAAGAAACATTTTAAATAGTACCCAGGTTTGGTGATGACAAGTTATAATAGCCTGCTGGTCTCGGATCTGTATTTGGGTAATTTTCATGAAACCAGTTTTAAAATGTCTGTACCAAATTGAGTTACAAAACCTGCAAAAATCAACTAGCATTCTGAGGAATAAGATGTCTAGTTTTTGGGAAGATGTCCTATTTGAAATACATTTTACATTTTCACCCCAAATTCTCATTACAGAAATGAATCCGGATTAAATTCTCAGGTCTTTTGATTTACAAAAAAATAATCTTTACAAAAACGTTAACTTATTTAAATAAAACACAAAATATGTTGCTGTAGTTTGGCCAAAAATCATAATAATGGTATTCTAGTTGGAGTTTACATTCAACTATAATATGTATTAAGTACAAACAGTGTCTGTGGACTTCTCATTACTTTTTCAAGTTCCTTTAAATAAAGTTGTATTCACCCATGATGCATCATCTAGAGGAGTAGTCCTTATATGCCTTCAGAATGAGGTTCTTATTCTCATCCCCTTTTACCCCACTGCCTTCTCATTACCGAAACGGCTAAAGAGCTCAAATTGGGGAAAAAGTCAGATTTTGTATTTTATAATAATTGTATAATTTCATTTTCAGTGTTATGTTTAACTCAGGCCTCTTCATTAGGGGAGAAATGTAAAAAAAAAATATATATATATATATTGATTTGTTTATTACTTTTTGGGACTTTGAAAGCTGTTACGGTAATGATAATTTTGTGAAACTGTTGGTTAAAATGCATAATATCTGATCAAAAAAACATTATAATAATTATGAAATAGATAAGTACATATCCTAATTTCAGTGATTCAAGAAGATATTTTGTGAAAAATGACAGAGAATTTTTGGGACAGTTTCGTGAGAATGACCCATTTGCTATAGCCAACTCCTCTGACTACTGCTGTCATGCCATAGGATTTAGTTAAAGCATTAGACAGATCTGGGACCAGAGAGAGGTGTGAGTAAGACATTTGTAGTTGAGGACTTGGACTGCATGGTAGATGTGTTGACACCAGAGGCTCCTAGTTTAGGTGTGAATGATGATGATGCTGTGTCTTTCCCCTAGATTTGTTTTCTCAAGGCGGGGCGCCAAAATCAAGGCCTACCAAATCAATATAAAGGGGGTGATTCACTTTAAACACAACAATAGTCAATTGAAGCCCAATTATTTTAGGCCTGCCCTGCCTGGTAGGGGAAACACTTGAGTGAGAGAGTGGGGAAGGTTTTAAGGATGTAAGGAATGGATTTAAGTATTGTGAATGAGTAACAGTGTTGTAGGTAGCAATATTGGGGGGGGGTTGTTATTGTTGCACACTGGACCACCATTGTAAAGAGACCATTACCCTGCATGATGTTTTAACATTGGTTTTACTTTGCACTGTCAGTGAAAGGGAGGGATTGGAAGTGTGTGTGTGTGTGTGCGAATGGAGAATGATTATGTATGTGTATGATGTATGTGGGTGAGCTGTATGCTTACACCCAATAAGGAAAAATTACATTTTATTTTATTTTATCTTACGAGTTATCCTCCCCCTCGCTACCTACCTATCAGTACATGCCTGTGCTGTTCCGTCAGCATCTGCCTGTTTGCATCCCAAATGGCTCTACTTCCTTTGTAGTGCACTACTTTTGACCAGGGCATGCATAGGGCTCTGGTTAAAAGTAGTACACTATGTAGGGAATAGGGTGCCATTTCAGATGTAGCCCTTTTCTCTTCTGCCACTCCTGATTTTAGACTACTAGGAATCCATCACATTGACATCTTCTGGTAGTGTGACTGTGCGAGTGTCTGTGCCTGTGTGTGTGTCACCTGCCTCCTGCAACGCTTGTGAACTCGTGAAAATGGGAGAGGGTTGAATGTGGGCTTCATCCAAAATGGCACCCTATTCCCTACATAGGGCCCGTATCCACAGAGTGTCTGAGTAGGAGTGCTGACGTGGAATCAGTTTGAATAAGATTATATGGACAGATCCTAAATCAGCGCTCCTACTTTGAGATGCTTTGTGGATATAGGGCCTGGTCAAAAGTAGTGCGTTATAAAGGGAATAGGTTGTTATTTGGGACAGAACCCTGGAGGTATTTTATTCCACGATGCTTGTCTTCGATCTTCTCAATGTATTGACTTTATTGTGCAGGGATGGATTCTATGTGTTCAATTGTTTTTCATCCACAACTTTTTTGCTTGTACATAAAAACTAAGAGAAATCCCACGTTTTGTTTTTTTAATTACATGAAAAAAAAAAAACTTTGCTTGAGAAAATGGGAATAAAACCAATTTTGAAAGATATCATGACTTGTTGTTTCTGCGTCTATTCGGACATAATGTTATAGCAAAGGATATAGTACAAATTGAGAATTATATTTGTTATTTGAACATTATCATAATTTATCAAATGTAATTAACAAAAAAATACGTCACTTGACTCATTTGCATATTTGAAACTTGAGCTCGCGCAACGTCAACGTGTTCACGTCACTTCCTCATGTCAAGACAATCCCGGAAGCCGGTGCCATGTTGTGATTTTTGACGAAAAACAAAAATATCATCACGGGCGAAGTTCAGAAAAGTGGGACAGAGCAGATTTCGGGGTGAGGATGGAGGTAAGAACGAGAGTAGAACGTTTTCAGTGGGGAATCACTTGTGTGGTTGGCATATCCAAACCTGTGCACAAGTGTCCACAATCTTTGGTTTTCAAACACACAACAATGAACACAAGCTCAGAAAGCCTGACATCATTCAGACCTAGCAAGCTAACTAGCTATTAGCCAACTCTTTCCTAGTTTGTCAGCTTTAAGTAGAGAGCTTAAGTCCCTGTATGAAAAATGTATATGTTCACTAACTGTAAGTCGCTCTGGATAAGAGCGTCTGCTAAATGACTAAAATGTAAGATTGAGATTAACTAACTACCTTATCTGATCCTGTGAGAAAGCTTGCTAGTAAACAGCAAGAAGGTGACAACAGAAAAATAATTTCCTCCTCCACTCTGCCTGTCTATTCGAGTTGTTGTCGTCTCTAAAATTAATAAGTGGCAATGGCTGTTATTCTTGACAGTGAGATTTTCCAAAGATTTTAAAGGGAGTTCGTAGTAGTGGTTTTTGTAACATTTCTGTTAGGTTTTGTCCAGAGAATAAACGGTTAAAGCCTTTCATTTGGCGTGGTCTTTACTAGGCCATTGGGATAAACCATTTGAAAAAAGTGGAAGTCCATGTTGGATATCAGCTGTTTGTTTATTTAATTCAATAATCGATTTTTGTTTGTAATAATTCACCCATATGTGAATTTAAACAAGTACATCAATTGCTACATGATGACAAAACGCTTTGAACTAAATAAACTGCTGTGAAAGCAAAATTCCGATATCCCAGACACCCCCAATTCTCACACTGGAACCCGCCCTCAAGATATGGCGATTCAATTCCAAATCCACAGTTCTGGTTCCATTGAGCAGCCTTGCTCGAGCGCAGAGCAGCCGTCGTGAGAAAGAACCGGACGAGCTGAATTCTGAAATGCATCAAGACATGTCAAAATACTGTCATTTGCGGGACTCCATATAGCTTATATTATTAGCCTTCTGTTAACTTGTGTTTGTGAGGTTAAGATAGCGCGAGTTTGTTTGGGTGTAGAAGGTGTATAAATCCAGCGAGCACAGGATTCGGTACCACCGCCTTGCGTCAGCATAGTAGGACAGCCACGCTAGTTAGTAACGAGACGGGTTATTTTTGGTATGAGTGATCGAGCGCTGGCGTGCACTGCGATAATTATTTCGCCATATGCGTAGCAAACGTCCGCTTCGTTTTATACCATCAAATCGCTATAAATCCTGCATATTTCATGACAGAAATCTGAAGTCTGGGCTGTAGCCATTTTTGATTTATTCTTCATTGGTTGTACATTTCGTGATACTTAAACAAAGTCAGTGAGTGGTACAGTAGTTTTCGTTCATAGATTTTTTTTCCCGCACTTCATCCAATTGCATTGATTGAATGTCATACGAGGCGCCCTTAGAAAATGGACCTGAATTTTTACTCTGATCTAATGGATGGGACTGGGCAACACGGAGATCCAGAATTCCTGGACCCTGGGTCTTTCAATGGATTTGACAATAAGGTGACCTACAGCAAGATTGGCTTGACAAGAGCAGTGTGTGTGTGTGTGTGTGTGTGTGTGTGTGTGTGCCGCGCGCGCGCTCTATGGAGGCAACTATGACCCTCACAAACGCTCAGCCGTCTTATAACCGCATGTTAGGGCTTTGTTGAATATGTCGTAGCTACAGCACACGTGTAATGTATTGGCTGATATGGCGAGGTGAGCTGTGGTCATTGGGATGTTTACTATGTGAAAAGTATGCCTAGCTATGTGTGTGGTTGTTATACTGTTTGAGGTGTTGTTGATCCTATTCATGATGTCATTGTCTTTATAAAAGGGATGGTGATGGTCATTGTTATGCGTTGATGATGATTTGACCTGTGTGTGTGTTTTGTGTTTCAGTTCCCTGGAGGCAGTGACAACTACCTGACCATCAGCGGGGCAAGCCATCCGTTCCTCTCCTCCTCTGAGGTAGCTACTAAATTCTTCCACTTCACTCTCTTTTCTAAACTCTCATTCCCTCTCCCCTATCCTGTCTCTCTGTCTACAAATCCTCAAACAATCTGCAGTTACTCACACACCACAAACATCCAGTATAGCAGGGAACGAAGTCTCATACCTCAATGACATACTTCTCCCCTCCCTCTTTTCCTCTCCACTCCTCCCCTCCACCTCTCCCTCTTTCCTCTACTGTCTCCTCTCCACCCCTCCCCTCCCTCGTTCCTCTACTGTCTCCACCCCTCCCCTCCACCCCTCCCTCGTTCCTCTACTGTCTCCACCCCACCCCTCCCCTCCCTCGTTCCTCTACTGTCTCCCTTCCACCCCTCCCCTCCCTCTTTCCTCTACTGTCTCCCCTCCACCCCTCCCTCGTTCCTCTACTGTCTCCTCTCCACCCCTCCCCTCCCTCGTTCCTCTACTGTCTCCTCTCCACCCCTCCCCTCCCTCGTTCCTCTACTGTCTCCTCTCCACCCCTCCCCTCCCTCGTTCCCCTACTGTCTCCCCTCCACCCCTCCCTCCCTCGTTCCTCTACTGTCTCCTCTCCACCCCCTCCCTCCCTCGTTCCTCTACTGTCTCCTCTCCACCCCTCCCTCCCTCGTTCCTCTACTGTCTCCTCTCCCACCCCTCCCTCCCTCGTTTCCCCTACTGTCTCCTCTCCACCCCCTCCTCCCTCGTTCCTCTACTGTCTCCTCTCCACCCTCCCCTCCCTCGTTCCTCTACTGTCTCCCCTCCACCCCCTCCCCTTCCTCGTTCCCTACTGTCTCCTCTCCACCCCTCCCTCCCTCGTTCCTCTACTGTCTCCTCTCCACCCCTCCCCTCCCTCGTTCCCTACTGTCTCCCCTCCCCTCCCTCGTTCCTCTACTGTCTCCTCTCCACCCCTCCCTCGTTCCCTACTGTCTCCTCTCCACCCCTCCCCTCCCTCGTTCCTCTACTGTCTCCTCTCCACCCCTCCCCTCCCTCGTTCCCTACTGTCTCCTCTCCACCCCTCCCCTCCCTCTTTCCTCTACTGTCTCCACCCCTCCCCTCCCTCGTTCCCTACTGTCTCCACCCCTCCCTCGTTCCTCTACTGTCTCCTCTCCACCCCTCCCCTCCCTCGTTCCTCTACTGTCTCCCCTCCACCCCTCCCTCGTTTCTCTACTGTCTCCTCTCCACCCCTCCCTCGTTCCTCTACTCTCTCCTCTCCACCCCTCCTCTCCACCCCTCCCTCGTTCCTCTACCGACTCCTCTCCACCCCTCCCCTCCCTCGTCCCTCTACCGACTCCTCTCCACCCCTCCCCTCCCTCGTTCCCTACTGTCTCCACCCCTCCCTCGTTCCTCTACTGTCTCCTCTCCACCCCTCCCTCGTTCCTCTACTGTCTCCTCTCCACCCCTCCCTCCCTCGTTCCTCTACTGTCTCCACCCCTCCCCTCCACCCCCTCCCTCGTTCCTCTACTGTCTCCTCTCCACCCCTCCCTCGTTCCTCTACTGTCTCCTCTCCACCCCTCCTCTCCACCCCTCCCTCGTTCCTCTACCGACTCCTCTCCACCCCTCCCTCCCTCGTTCCTCTACTGTCTCCCCTCCACCCCTCCCCTCCCTCGTTCCTCTACTGTCTCCTCTCCACCCCCTCCCTCCCTCGTTCCTCTACTGTCTCCCCTCCACCCCCTCCCCTACCCTTTCCTCCTTACCCTATCCCCTACCCTCTGTTCTCCCCTTCTCATTTCTCTCCATTCTATCCCTCCCCCCAACAGACATTCCACACCCCCAGCCTGGGCGATGAGGAGTTTGAGATCCCCCCCATCTCCCTGGATCCGGACCAGGCCCTCACTGTGTCTGATGAAGTGGCCCACTTTGGAGAGCTCTCGGACGGGGAGCGCGGTGGATTGTCCACCCCCGGGAACGCGGTGGTGGGGGGAGATGACCCGTCCTTCGCCTTGACCTTCGTCAACCCCCATTCGGGGTCACAGGGGCTGGAGCACCATCTTAGTCTGGGGGTCATCAGTCAGCCTGGTGGAGGAGGGGCCATGCTGGGGTCTGCTCTGGGCATGGTGAGAACCATAGAGATACATTTCAATGTATCCTCAATGTGGTCCTCTGTAGCTCAATTGGTAGAGCATGGCGCTTGTAACGCCGGGGTAGTGGATTCGATCCCCGGGACCACCCATACGTAAAAATGTATGCACACATGACTGTAAGTCGCTTTGGATAAAAGCGTTGTGGTCCTCTGTAGCTCAATTGGTAGAGCATGGCGCTTGTAACGCCAGGGTAGTGGGTTCGATCCCCGGGACCATCCATACGTAAAAATGTATGCACACATGACTGTAAGTCGCTTTTGATAAAAGCGTCTGCTAAATGGCTTATTATTATTAATTAAGATTCTCTGACCAATATGTCTGTCCTGTACTCACGTTGCCGGGATGCCAATGTCCATTCTAGTGTTCTATTTAATTCTATGTGAGGACTACAAGATGTTCTTTAGCTCATAATACTCTGCCCTTGTCTATGAACCCCACCTCTTTTCCAGGATCTGGGACACCCCATTGGCTCCCAGTTCAGCAGCTCCTCCCCCATGACCATAGACGTCCCGCTGAGTGACATGGGCCACGGCCTCTTGGGCCACAATCAGCTGACTACCATGGACCAATCAGAGTTCAGTGCCCAGCTGGGGCTCAGCCTGGGGGGCGGGGCCATCCTGGCATGCTCGCAATCGCCTGACCAACCACTGTCGGCCGCTGCTTCGCCCGTCGGTTCGCTACAGGATGACGACATGGACGACTTCAGACGGGTCAGTCCTATTGGTCAATCTTTGTCATGTCTGTATTAGTCGATCTGTCAGTCTCTGTCGGTAGGTCTTGTTTGTCCGTGTCTGTTGTAATGTAATTCTCAATTCTGTGTTTACAGTGCATTCCGAAAGTATTCAGACCCCTTGACTTTTTCCACATTTTGTTACGTTACAGCCTTATTCTAAAATTGATTTAAATTGTTTTTTTCCCCTCATCAATCTACACACAATACCCCCATAATGACAAAGCAAAAACAGGTTTTTAGAAATTTTGCAAATATATTAAAAACAGACATATTACATTTACATAAGTATTCAGACACTTCACTCAGTACTTTGTTGAAACACCTTTGGCAACGATTACAGCCTCGAGTCTTCTTGTGTATGACGCTAAAAGCTTGGCACACCTGTATTTGGGGAGTTTCTCCCTTCTCTGCAGATCCTCTCAAGCTCTGTCAGGTTGGATGGGGAGCGTCGCTGCACAGCTATTTTCAGGTCTCTCCGGAGATGTTCGATCGGGTTCAAGTCCGGGCTCTGGCTGGGCCATTCAAGGACATTCAGAGACTTGTCCGAAGCCACTCATGCGTTGTCTTGGCTGTGTGCTTAGGGTCGTTGTCCTGTTGGAAGGTGAACCTTCGCCCAAGTCTGAGGTCCTGAGCACTCTGGAGCAGGTTTTCATCAAGGATCTCTCTGTACTTTGTCCAGTTAATCTTTCCCTCGATCCTGACTAGTCTCCCTGCCGCTGAACAACATCCCCACAGCATGATGCTGCCACCACCATGCTTCACCGTAGGGATGGTGCCAGGTTTCCTCCAGACGTGACGCTTGGAATTCAGGCCAAAGAGTTCAATCTTGGTTTCATCAGACCAGAGAATCTTGTTTCTCATGGTCTGAGTCCTTTAGGTGCCTTTTGGCAAACTCCAAGCAGGCTGTCATGTGCCTTTTACTGAAGAGTGGCTTCCGTCTGGCCACGCTACCATAAAGACCTGATTGGTGGAGTGCTGCAGAGATGGTTGTCCTTCTGGAAGGTTCTCCCATCTCCACAGAGGAACTCTGAAACTCTGTCTGAGTGACCATCGGGTTCTTGGTCACCTCCCTGACCAAGGCCCTTCTCCCACGATTGCTCAGTTTGGCGGCCAGTTCTAGGAAGAGTCCAGGTGGTTCCAAACTTCTTCCATTTAAGAATGATGGAGGCCACTGTTTTCTTGTGGACCGTCAATGCTGTAGAATGTTTTTGATACCCTTCCCCAGATCTGTGCCTCGACACAATCCTGTCTCGGTGCTCTACGGACAATTCCTTCAACCTCATGGCTTGGTTTTTGCTCCGACATGCACTGTCAACTGTGGGACCATTATATAGACAGGTGTGTGCCTTTCTAAATCATGTCCAATCAATATAATTTACCACAGGTGGACTCCAAGTTGTAGCAACAACTCAAGGATGATCAATGGAAACCGGATGCACATGAGCTCAATTTTGAGTCTCATAGCAAAGGATCTGAATACCTATGTTAATAAGGTATTTCTAAAAACCTGTTCGCTTTGTCATTATGGGGTATTGTGTGTAGATTGATGAGGATTTGTATTTATTTAATCAATTTTAGAATAAGGCTGTAACGTAACAAAATGTGGAAAAGGGAAGGGGTATGAATACTTTCCGAATGCTTTGATCAATGTATGGGAAACGGTTTTTCCCTCTGTTTTTCCCTTTTCCCTGCTCTCTCGCCCATTTTAATTCAGCAGAGCGTGTTGGTGGAGTCCCCTGTCTCTCTCGGCGTCATCTCCCTCGATCCCTCTCTCTCCGATTCCCACATACCTTCCTCTGCTCCGTCCTCCAGCTCCCCTCCTACCCTCGTCCGGAGAGGGGGAGCGGCCGGAGGAGGGAAGAAAGGGAAGAAGAAAAACAAAGACCCTAAGGAGCCTCAGAAGCCGGTGTCGGCCTACGCTCTGTTCTTCAGGGACACACAGGCAGCCATTAAGGGACAGAACCCCAACGCCACCTTCGGAGAGGTGTCCAAGATAGTTGCCTCCATGTGGGAAAGTCTGGCGGAGGAACAGAAACAGGTACACACATTCATGCAAACGCACATGTTCACATTCACTATACAAGCACAGATATGAATAATGTATACTGAACAAAAATATAAACGCAACATATAAAGTGTTGGTTTCATGAGCTGAAATAAAAGATCCCAGAAATTTTCCATACGCACAAAAAGCTCATTTCTCTCAAATGTAGTACACAAATTTGTTTACACCCCTGTTAGTGAGCATTTCTTCTATGCTTAGATAATCCATCCACCTGACATGGTGGCATATCAAGAAGCTGATTAGACAGCATGATCATTACACAGGTGCACCTTGTACTGGGGACAATAAGGCCTCTCTAAAATGTGCATTTTTGTCACACAACATATTGCCACAGATGTCTCAATTTTTGAGAGCGTGCATTTCGCATGCTAACTGCAGGAATTTCCACCAGAGCATTGAATGTTAATTTCTCTACCATAAGCCGCCTCCAACGTCATTTTAGAGAATTTGGCAGTACGTCCAACCGGCCTCACAACTGCAGACCACGTGTAACCACGCCAGCCCAGGACCTCCACATCCGGCTTCTTCACCTGCGGGATCGTTTTAGACCAGCCACCCTGACAGCTGATGAAAATGTGGGTTTGCACAACCAAATAATTTCTCCACAAACTGTCAGACTCGCTCAGGGAAGCTCATCTGCGTGCTCGTCGTCCTCACCAGGGTCTTGACCTGACTGCAGTTCGGGGTCGTAACCAACTTCAGTGGGCAAATGCTGTACCTTCGATGGCCACTGGCACACTGGAGAAGTGTGCTCTTCACGGGTGAGTCCCGGTTTCAACCGTACCGGGCAGATGGCAGACATTGTGTGGGCGAGCAGTTTGCCCCATGGTGGAGTTATGGTATGGGCAGGCATAAGCTACAGACAACGAACACAATTGCATTTTATCGATGGCAATTTGAATGCACAGAGATACCGTGTCGAGATCCTGAGGCCATTGTCGTGCCATTCATCCGCCACCATCCCCATGTTTCAGCATGATAATGCACGGCCCCATGTCGCAAGGTTTCTGTACACAATTCCTGGAAGCTGAAAATGTCCCAGTTCTTCCATGGCCTGCATACTCACCAGACATCACCATTGAGCATGTTTGGGATGCTCTGGATTGATATCCAGCAACTTTGCACAGCCATTGAAGAGTGTGACAACATTCCACAGGCCACAATCAATAGCCTGATCAACTCTATGCGAAGGAGACAAGGCAAATGGTGGTCACACCAGATACTGACTGGTTTTCTGATCCACGCCCCTACCTTTTTTTCTAAGGTATCTGTGACCAACAGATGCATATCTGTATTCCCAGTCATGTGAAATCCATAGATTAGGGTCTAATTTATTTATTCTAATTGACTTATATGAACTGTAACTCAGTTACAATCTTTGAAATTGTTGCATGTTGTGTTTATTTTTGTTTAGTGTAATATCATTGGGTTCACACATTCTCTCATGATATCCCTGTATGTATTCCTCTCAGGTGTACAAGAGGAAGACTGAGGCAGCTAAGACGGAGTATCTCAAGGCTCTGGCAGCCTACAGAGATAATCAACTTCCTGAGGTGAGACTAGTGTTCCTAGAGAATGCTATTCAGTTCTACTGTGTGTGTGTGAGTAGGTTTATTATGATGGCCAGCCTTTGTCAACGGACGGCAGGTAGCCTAGCAGTTAAGAGCATTGTAACCGAAAGTGTGCAGGTTCAAATCCCCGAGCCAACTAGGTGAAAAAACTGTTGATGTACCCTTGAGCAAGGCACTTCACCCTAATTGCTCCTTTAAGTCGCTCTGGATAAGAGCGTCTGTTAAATGACTCAAATGTAATGTAAATGTAATGTGGAAACTAAATGTCCTCTTTTCCCTCAACCCCTCTCTCTTCCAACCCCTCCACCTTACTCCTCCTCTTCTCTCTCCCAGCCAACCATCGAGCTTCTGGACACTGCTCCGTCGCCTCCCTCTCCTCCCTCTCCTCCTTCCCCTGCCCCCGTCGCCCCCCATCCCCGCTCCACTCGTTCCTGTGCCCCCCACCTGGCCCCCGAGGAGAACACCATCACCAACATCTGCACCTCCAACATCATCCTAACAGGTGGCGACCTCCCTCAGGTCACCACCCGCTCCCGTACAGGGGCGCACAAACCGCCCGCCCCATCACCAAGCCCCCCCACCATCACCAAAATCATCATCAAGCAACAGAAGTCCCCCTCAGGGGTGACGGTGGTGTCCAGTAGTACGGTATCGTCGGCCCGTCAGCCACCGCCACTCCAACAGATGCTGAACACCCCTCCTCCCCCCCGTCTCCAGCAGATGGTACATGCCCAGGCCCCTCCGCCACTGCAGGCCAAACCAAGAGCCGGGGGTGCCACAGCACCACCCCCTCTGCAGATCAAGATGGTCCATCCCTCAGATTTGGACTCTCCAATTATTGTGACGGCTGCGGGGGGGTTAGCCGCGTCGGGTGGGACCACTCCGACCTCGGGGGAGGTGGTACAGTCCTCTGCCATAGTAATGGCCTGTTCAACGGAGGCCGAGGACGGGGCTGAAGGAGAGGAAGGGGTAAGATGCTTCCTAGATATGATGATATCATAATATATGCTTGGTAATATGCCTGCTAATTCTATAAATCTGTTATGTGCCACTCAATCCCCTCTCCTCCCATCCGTCCTAGATGCAGGTAGAGTTGAATGTGTCTTCAGGGCCAGTTGTGACCCAGACCTCCAGCCCTAGCCTGTGTGTCCGAGCCGGATGCACCAACCCAGCTGTAGAGAACAAGGACTGGGACAGGGAGTACTGCAGCAACGAGTGTGTGGCCATACACTGCAGGTTCGGACGGATGGATGTATACATGCATACATACACACACACACAAAAACAAACACCCACACACACACTGACATTGCCACCTGAAATGCTTGGGAGTCAAGATAGATCATGTTCTTCCCAAAGAATGGAAAATGTCGATAAAGCAACATTTCTGCTCCCAATTGTGATTTTTTTTAAATTGTGTTGATTGATCTATTGACTATCTCTATAGGGATGTATTCATGGCCTGGTGTGCGATCCGAGGGCAGAACTCCACTTCCGTCACGTAAGGAATGGACAGAAGGGAGGAGGAGTGAGAGAAGATTATCATGATAGAGGGAGGACTAGGAAGGAGAGAAGAAACTGGACATGATGGAGGGAGGAGATGGAAGGAGAGGAGAGAGGGACTTGGCTTTTATTCACAGCAGACTTTGTCCTCTAAGAAGAATCAAGTGGAAGACCAAAACTCCTGTGATGTTAAATTATGAAGTTTAAATAATGAGAGTATTTTATATGAAATGTTTTTAATCATTTTAAAATGTTGGTGAAATGTAATATAACGCTGCAGTTACTATTGGTATGTCTCTTGCATTTCATAGCTTGGGCCTTAGAGTTGGATAAAGGGCACGTCTTTGCATATTTGAGAATGGCGCCACCCATGCTAAAATTGGCTTTGTGTCAAATGCTCCAATTCTGTGGCTAAGATCAGGAGTTTTTCTCCTGATCATGTGACCCAACAAGGAAACACTCTGGGCCCTGTTACCATATTCTTCCTGGCTAGGTCACGTGATCAGGAGAAACAACTGTCCCTATCCATCAGCCAATGAGAAGAAGGCATGTTTATTTCACATGTGCATCCTCTCGTCTGACTGTTGCATTGAAACAGAGATCACGGTATCAATGTTTTCCATGTTATCAATGTTGCCTGCGACTTAAAAATCAGTGTCACCTCGGTCTAATGGTGCAGACCGGGTTTCAGATCCCACCGTAACATAAGCTAAACCCCTGGGCTGCGTTCAGGAGTGTGAAAAATTCTGAAAGTTGCTGATAGAAATGCCATTTATAGAACTGACATGATTCCTTTCTCGAGTACATGACAGACAAGCATGTCTGTTTACATAATATATTTATATCTGAACAGTTGTTCCATACTGAACATGATTGCCATTGGGAAGGCTTCTTGTATACATATTACGAACATTCAGGATTCCAGTTTGTTTTTGAAAAACCATCATGTTGGTGAAAATAAAACTGTAGGAAACATATATTTGAAAGAAAATAGTCATTTAAGTAACGCGCAAAAAACATTAAACCAGCTTTTACTTTGACACTACATGACCAAAAGTATGTGGACACCTGCTCGTCGAACGTCTCATTCCAAAATCATGGGCATTAATATGGAGTTGGTCCCCCCTTTGCTGCTAGTGTTGGAACATTGCTGCGGGGACTTGCTTCCATTCAGCCACAAGAGCATTAGTGAGGTTGGGCACTGATGTTGGGCCATTAGGCCTGGCTCGCAGTCGGCGTTCCAATTCATCCCAAAGGTGTTCGATGGGGTTGGGGTTGAGGTCAGGGCTCCTGTGCAGGCCAGTCAAGTTCTTCCACACCGATCTCAACAAACCATTTCTGCATGGACCTTGTTTTGTGCACGGGGGCATTATCATGCGGATACAGGAAAGGGCCTTCCCCAAACTATTGCCACAAAGTTGGAAGCACAGAATCTTCTAGAATGTTGTATGCTGTAGCATTAAGATTTCCCTTCACTGGAACTAAAGGGCCTAGCCCAAACCATGTAAAACAGCCCCAGACCATTATTCCTCCTCCACCAAACTTTACAGTTGGCACTGCATTCGGGCAGGTAGCGTTCTCCTGGCATCCGCCAAACTCAGATTTGTCTGTCAGACTGCCAGATGGTCAAGCTTGATTCACAATTCCAGAGAACGTGTTTCCACTGCTTCAGAGTCCAATGGCGGCGAGCTTTACACCACTCCAGCTGCTCGGCCATGGAAACCCATTTCATGAAGCTCCCCACGAACAGTTGTTGTGCTGACGTTGCTTCCAGCTGCAGTTTGGAACTTGGTAGTGAGTGTTGCAACCGAGGACAGACGATTTTTACATGCTACGTGCTACAGCACTCGGCGGTCCCGTTCTGTGAGCTTGTGTGGCTTACCACTTCGCGGCTGAGCCATTGCTCCTAGATGTTTCCACTTCACAATAACAGCACTTACAGTTGACCGGGGCAGCTCTAGCAGGGCAGAAATTTGACGAATTGACTTGTTGGAAAGGTGGCATCCTATGACACTGACACGTTGAAGGCCATTCTACTGTCAATGTTTGTCTATGGAGATTGCATGGCTGTGTGCTCGATTTTATACACCTGTCAGCAACGGGTGTGGCTGAAATAGCCGAACCCACTAATTGTAAGGGGTGTCCACATACTTTTGTATATATAGTGTGTTTCTGGTGTATTTATTTTTAAATGTTTTAGTGTCTTGAAGTAGGAATGCTGATTTAGGATCAGCCCCCCCATATGTAATCTTCTTCATTTGGATCTAAAAATCAGCACTTCTACTCTGAGATGCTTTATGAAAATGCCATTGATGTGTAAATAAGCAATATGAGCGTTTTAACCATAGCAACGTAATTACTAGAAAGGACATCCCC
Source organism: Coregonus clupeaformis (assembly GCF_020615455.1). Classification (NCBI taxonomy): domain Eukaryota; kingdom Metazoa; phylum Chordata; class Actinopteri; order Salmoniformes; family Salmonidae; genus Coregonus; species Coregonus clupeaformis. The sequence continues at coordinate 2,555,574 of NC_059230.1, forward strand.
ATTCACTAGTAACTATAAAGGGAATTCTCATTTAATATAAATTCTATTCAATAGTAATTATATTTGTATGGTTTTACCACGTGCATCCATAGATTTACTTGGCATTGCAATAGTGAAAGGGGAATTATGGGCTGTGAATTATAATCTCTTACCAGTTGTCATCACTACATTATGCGCGTGGAACAAAAATAACATTAACATGTTAATGTATATATATATAAAAAAAGGAAATGAATGAAAAGGTTGTTTTTTGTAAATCATTTTAACTAATGATCATAAATGTTTTATTGAAAAATAAAATGCTTTATGTATCACTAGGTAAGATTTGTGTGTGTTGCATTTTGGTTTTTATCCCTAAAAAGGTAAAAGAAAAAACAAAATGGGGAAAAGTAGCAGAAAATACAATTAACTAATCTAGATTATCACATTTACATTTTAGTCATTTAGCAGACGCTCTTATCCAGAGCGATTTACAGTTAGTGAGTGCATACATGTTTTTTTTTTTTTTTTATTCAAACTGGCCCCCCGTGGGAAACGAATCCACATCCCCGCCGGCCAAACCCTCCCCTACTTTGGACGACGCTGGACCAATTGTGCGCCGCCCATGGGTCTCCCGGTCGCGGCCGGCTGCGACAGAGCCTGGACTCGAACCAGGATCTCTAGTGGCACAGCTGACCATGCCTTAGACCACTGCGCCACTCGGGATTTTATCACCATGATAAATAACCTTTTGCAAGAGCCTTCCTTGCACATCCCATTACAGCGGCAAGAAGAAGGGGTTTCTGCAGTGATACCAAATATTTATTTTAAACTATACCTTTGTTTCCAGCGTGACGTGTCAGACATTTCGAATTCTGGAGCTGGCGGGAAAATATGCAGTGGCGGGAAAAAAGCGCATGGTCACAGACAAGATCCGACAGAGGCGGGTTTTCAGATGTACCTCGGGAGGCGCTGTCGAGCAATGTAAAAAAAAAAAATGATACACTGTAACAGTGTAACAACACAGAGTACTGTCTTTGGTAACAATATGCATGAAATACCCCAAATAGAAAACCCCATCAAACGATTTTATACACTCATATAAAAAACAATTACATTCAATAAAGACAGAAATCAAGGCATGGGTCTAGAGGAAAACATGAGCAAACCAAGATTGCACGTGTGTCATATAAACTAGTGCACCGGCATTATATAAACGTCGCGCTATTTTATCAAAATAATGTGCTTGCCATATAGGGGCGAGTGTGGTAATTGACCTATCTAACATTAACATGTAAAGTGCTCGACAGACTGTAAAAAAGGGGGAGGGAGGGAGAAGAGGGGAAAACGGAGAAGGGAGGTATTAATTATATCCGAGTCGTTTATGCTTGGCACGAGTGTGGGCAACAAAACAGCTAGATGTTACGCAATTATTAATAAGAAGAAAAAGTATGCATTTTATATTTTTACCGTAAATATAGATTTTTAACAAAACGCGTGATATTTAATGTATACATAAAAAAAAAAAGGTTACATATCAACCATAGAGGCACATCTTGGGGAGAACTGAACGTAACCACCGTGCATAAATCGAGAAGGAAAGAAACATCTCTTTTTATATAGGTTTCAAGGGGTGGAAAGTGCGAGAAAACAGCAAACACACTCATCCGGCCTGTGCTGCTCTGAGAAGCCAGGAGCTGGAGTTTGAAGGTGCAAAAGACTCGCTATGGCGGTAAACCTGGACAAGGAAGCGTACTACCGCCGAATCAAGCGCTTATATGGGAATTGGAAGGTAATCAGCACGGTAGAAATATATTTATATAAGACTAGTAAAAGCATGTTTTGGATGCTGAAGCTGGCGCGGCGTGGAGCCGCGTTTTTAAACTGCGTGGTTTGACTTTGTTTTCGGCATGACATGAGTGAGTGCCGTGGTTGGTTTTGTAGCTACAGAAACGCAAACAGCAATGATCAATTTGATTATATAGACTTACATGTAGTTATGAAACACTTGTGGAATACATTCAGGAACGATTACACATTCTAAAAATGATAGTTACAACATGGCCACTTATTCTGCATTGTATATTATCTACATATTAGCATAGCTAACGTTAACTAGCTAGTCAGCCATATCTAGCACTTTATGTGGCACTACCACGTTAGCTCGTTGCCAGTCCAGCAAAATATTAATTCATATTCTGAAGTTGCACATCTAAAATTGGCACCAAAATACGATGTCAGAAAGTACCATGGAATGTTTTGACAGAAATGGCTAGCTAGTTGCCTCTTGTCCACATAACTAACATCAAAGTTTGACACGTTCAAGCTAGCATGCTACTGTAGCTAACTAGCTTTACATCGCGCCAAGCAGGCAGTGATTTGTTGCATGTACTTTTCTTTTGAAGGCACACAACGATTGATCTCATTCCCTGCATTTGAATGCCAACCAGTAGTTAACTAGCAACTTTCTCTCAAGCTTAATTGAGATAATATAGCAATAGATGGATAGTTATCAACTTTAGCTTACTTAACTGTTTCGCTAACTTGCAATTTTCATACTTATCACCGGCACTCAAAAAGAACAAGCAACGTGTCGACAAACTCACAACTGTGGCTAACTGTCTTTTTGCTCACTGGTTTACTTAGTTTGAACAATGTGAAACATTTCTATGTTAATCAACAAGTATCTTTTGTTATTTTCCTCTATTAGAAAGGAGAAGATGAGTTTGGCAAAGTGGATGCCATGGTGGTCGCCGTTGGGGTGGACGAAGAGATAGTGTACGCCAAATCCACTGCCCTGCAGGTAAAACTCATGGACTCTACCCTATCCAAGAGTTATTCCTGACTGTGAGCTGATCAGGGAAAATGTGTGCACGTTTACATACACAGTGCATTCGGAAAGCATTCAGACCCCAGACTTTTTCCATTTTGTTACATTACAGCCTTATTATTAAATTGTGTTTCCCCCCTCAATCTACACACAATACCCCATAATAATAAAGCAAAAACAGGTGTAGACATCTATGCAAATGTATTAACATTTAAAAACTGAAATATCACATTTACATAAGTATTCAGACTCTACTCAGTACTTTGTTGAAGCACCTTTGGCAGTGATTACAGCCTCGAGTCTTCTTGGGTATGACACGACAAGCTTGGCACACCTGTATTTGTGGAGTTTCTCCCATTCTGCTCTGCAGATCCTCTCAAGCTCTGTCAGGTTGGATGGGGAGCGTCGCTGCACAGCTATTTTCAGGTCTGTCCGGAGATGTTCGATCGGGTTCTAGTCCAGGCTCTGGCTGGGCCCCTCAAGGATATTCAGAGACTTGTCCCAAAGCCACTCCTGCGTTGTCTTGGCTGTGTGCTTAGGGTCGTTGTCCTATTGGAAGGTAAACTTTCGCCCCAGTCCGAGGTCCTGAGTGGTCTGGAGCAGGTTTTCATCAAGGAGCTCTCTGTACTTTGCTCTGTTCATCTTTCCCTCGATCCTGACTAGTCTCCCAGTCCCTGCCGCTGAAAAACATCCCCACAGTATGATGCTGCCACCACCATGCCTAACCGTAGGGATGGTGCCAGGTTTCCTCCAGACGTGAGGCTTGGCATTCAGGCCAAAGAGTTTAATCAGAACAGAGAATCTGTTTCTCATGGTCAGAGTCCTTTAGGTGCCTTTTGGCAAACTCCAAGCTGTCTGTCGTGCCTTTTACTGAGGAGTGGCTTCCGTCTGGCCGCTCTACCATAAAGGCCTGATTGGTGGAGTGCTGCAGAGATGATTGTCCTTCTGGAAGGTTCTCCCATCTCCACAGAGAAACTCTAGAGCTCTGTCAGAGTGACCATCGGGTTCTTGGTCACCTCCCTGACTATGGCCCTTCTCCCCAATTGCTCAGTTTGGCCGGGCAGCCAGCTCTAGGAAGAGTCCAGATTGTTCCAAACACTTCCATTTTAAGAATGATGGAGTCCACTGTGTTCTTGGGGACCTTCAATGCTGCAGAAATGTTCTGGTACCCATCCCCAGATCTGTGCTTCACCACAATCCTGTCTCGGCGCTCTACGGACAATTCCTTCGACCTCATGGCTTGGTTTTTGCTCTGACATGCACTGTCAACTGTGCGACCTTATATAGACAGGTGTGTACCTTTCCAAATCATGTCCAATCAATTGAATTTACCACAGGTGGACTCCAATCAAGTTGTAGAAACATCTCAAGGATGATCAATGGAAACAGGATGCACCTGAGCTCAATTTCGAGTCTCATAGCAAAGGGTCTGAATTCTTACATTAATAAGGTATTTCCGTTTTATTTTCAATACATTTGCAAAAATGTGTAAAAACCTGTTTTTGCTTTGTCATTATGGGGTATTGCGTGTAGATTGGTGAGGATTTCTATTTATTTAATCAATTTGAGATTAAGGCTGTAGCGTAACAACATGTGGCGAAAGGGTCTGAGTACTTAGAGTGCACTGTATGTGTTATGGCTTCTGTAGTGAAGAAGCATAGCTAGTTTACACTCCAGCATAAGCATATTTCATAGAATAACATATGCCCCCTCTCCACCTTCTCTCCTCTCTTCTTCCTCTCCTCATCTCCTTCCCCTCCAGACATGGCTGTTTGGTTATGAGCTGACAGACACCATCATGGTGTTTTGTGAGTCTAAGATCATCTTCCTGGCCAGCAAAAAGAAGGTGGAGTTCCTTAAACAGGTGGCTGTCACCAAGGGTAATGAGAACGCCAACGGGGTTCCACCAATCACTCTGCTCATCAGGGAAAAGGTAAGTGCTGATTGGTAGACTCGGGATGTTCTATCGCTGATTTGCTTTCAATGCATATTATCCCATTTTAGTACAGTTCTTTTAATGTGTGTGGCACAAGAAGTCAGTGTGACCGTTCGTGTGTGAGTGCATGAATGTGCATGCACTCATGTCAATGTGTTTGAGCTGAAGGATCACTCTTTAACCTCTCTCTCCCCCTCCTTCCCTCCCCTCAGAACGAGAGCAACAAGGTTAACTTTGAGAAGATGGTGGAGGCAATCAGGGCCAGTAAGGAGGGCAAGACTGTGGGTGTGTTCAGCAAGGACAAGTTCCCCGGTGATTACATGAAGAGCTGGAACGACATGATCACTGCAGAGGGCCTGGAGAAGGTGAGCAAAGGAGGGATGTGGGGAAAGGGACTGAAGGAGGGAGGGGTGAGATGGGTTGATGGTAAAATAATATTGTTTCCATGTGGTGTGTGAATTTACAGAATGGTGGGTAGCTGGTGTGTGTGGCGGGAGGCAATGTTGCACTAAAAAGAGACTCTCACATGTAGCTAGTTATTGGTCTCTGCATCAGGTCACAATCCTCACAGTCTCTCCGTCTCCCTCTCTCTCTCCCCCTCTCACCTTCCCCCAGGTGGACATCAGTGCGGTTGTAGCCTACACCATTGCTGTGAAGGAGGACGGGGAACTGGTTCTGATGAGGAAGGCTGCAGCCGTCACCAGCGACGTCTACTCCAAGTTCTTCAAGGAGCGGGTCATGGAGATCGTTGATGCAGACGAGGTAGGCTTTGTAGTCACGATCGTTATCCGCTCCCACAACGCCTGTAGATGGGTGGAACATCCCAGGAACCACATTAATATGATAGAACCATCCTGGAAAGCCACTGTTGTGATTGACAGGTGCAGTCAAATTGGGCCAGACTGACCGACAACCAATTAAAGATATGTCCAAATAGTTTTGAATCATTTCATTTTGTCTCCAAGATGACACGCACACTTTTAGAGCAAAAACAAACATTGCGCAGAGCGTTTCCTGAGTGTGTTCTCTCCTCTTTTGTGCCCTAACAGAAGGTGCGCCACAGTAAGCTGGCTGAGTCTGTAGAGAAGGCCATCGAGGAGAAGAAGTTCCTGGGGGGAGCAGACCCCTCCACGGTGGAGATGTGTTACCCCCCCATCATTCAGAGTGGGGGCAACTACAGCCTCAAGTTCAGCGTTGTCAGGTAAACAGCCGCTTCCATGGCGATGTCTTTAGTAATGACCGTTTCCACTGTGATCTTTTTTTAGCCTCGTTTCAGTGCTCAACATACATGCAAAAATAAATAATTTAACAGGTTTATCCAAAATGTGACCAATTTTGATGATAAAGACCAATTTCCTTCTGTATCACACATACAGTACCTGTCACAGCAGACTCATTTATAAGGCATTATAACACCTTTTATAACGCCACTATAACTCTTCAGTGATAAGAACCACATGCACTTTGGGGCCATCACGTGTGCCATGGGGATCCGCTACAAGTCTTACTGCTCCAACCTGGTGCGGACCCTGATGGTGGACCCGCCACAGGAGATGCAGGACAACTACAGCTTCCTGCTACAGGTGGAAGAGGAACTACTCAAAGAGCTCAAACACGGTGCGGGATGGAGGAAGGGAGATGCAGGGTGTGTGTTTGTGGGGTAGAGTACACATGCTTTGCGTAACCTGACTTTTTTTTTTCTGACCTTGTTCTCTGTAGGTGTAAAGATCTGCGACGCGTACAATGCTGTGTTGGACTACGTCAAGAAGGAGAAGCCTGACCTGGCGGCCAAATTCACCAAGAACCTAGGGTAGGACACACACACACACTCTTACCTTCTCACACACTCCCACATGGCCTCGTATTGGTTATTGTATTGATTTATTAGGCTTGGGCGGTATCCAGATTGTCATACCTTCATACGACCTTGTGCCATTCCGGGATATTCGGTAATACCGGCAATGAACATACGGGACACTATTTTCAAACCACACTGATCCTCTTCAATCTGAAGGTTAGCTATGCTAACAAGTACATGTAAAATCCCACAGAGAACTAAATGCTAACGAGCGCATTGCGTACATTTTGTACAGTCTCTGACCTAAAGTATTTGCAGTCTAATAAAAAGCATGAGCTGGCGCACACCCCCAAAAAGTTGTTAGAGGTGCTGACTAACGGCGAGTAAACTGTAGGCTACATAGTCAACTGTAGGCTACATAGTCAACTGTAGGCTACATAGTCAACTGTAGGCTACATAGTCAACTGTAGGCTACATAGTCAACTGTAGGCTACATAGTCAACTGTAGGCTACATAGTCAACTGTAGGCTACATAGTCAACTGTAGGCTATATAGTCTGTGCCGCCTTCAGGATCACCCTAAAGAAGGCACAGTGGTGCCGAAACGTTGGTGGTTTACCCAATAAATTACTGGAAGCTTGAATATACAGTGTGCGACTCTCTTTTATCTAAATTATTTGCAGTACAGACATCCCAGCTAATAAAGTTATGCAAGTAACTCAAAAATGCTACTCACAGTTTGCCGCACGCACAAAACAAATATTAGACAGCAAGGCTTTTGATCAAGGAGGGGATTCTCTGCTGTTACCAAGCAAAGCTTGATTTTGGAAGAAGCTAACCACTAAATTGGCAAACCAAATGCACAACTGCAGAGCATTTAGCACATTTTAGACAGTTAACTTAATAGTTATAAGATATCTACACCTAAACAAAAATACACTGCTCAAAAAAATAAAGGGAACACTTAAACAACACAATGTAACTCCAAGTCAATCACACTTCTGTGAAATCAAACTGTCCACTTAGGAAGCAACACTGATTGACAATACATTTCACATGCTGTTGTGCAAATGGAATAGACAACAGGTGGAAATTATAGGCAATTAGCAAGACACCCCCAATAAAGGACTGGTTTTGCAGGTGGTGACCACAGACCACTTTTCAGTTCCTATGCTTCCTGGCTGATGTTTTGGTCACTTTCGAATGCTGGCGGTGCTTTCACTCTAGTGGTAGCATGAGACAGAGTCTACAACCCACACAAGTGGCTCAGGTAGTGCAGCTCATCCAGGATGGCACATCAATGCGAGCTGTGGCAAGAAGGTTTGCTGTGTCTGTCAGCGTAGTGTCCAGAGCATGGAGGCGCTACCAGGAGACAGGCCAGTACATCAGGAGACGTGGAGGAGGCCGTAGGAGGGAAACAACCCAGCAGCAGGACTGCTACCTCCGCCTTTGTGCAAGGGGGAGCAGGAGGAGCACTGCCAGAGGCCTGCAAAATGACCTCCAGCAGGCCACAAATGTGCATGTGTCTGCTCAAACGGTCAGAACCAGACTCCATGAGGGTGGTATGAGGGCCCGACGTCCACAGGTGGGGGTTGTGCTTACAGCCCAACACCGTGCAGGACGTTTGGCATTTGCCAGAGAACACCAAGATTGGCAAATTCGCCACTGGCGCCCTGTGCTCTTCACAGATGAAAGCAGGTTCACACTGAGCACGTGACAGACGTGACAGAGTCTGGAGACGCCGTGGAGAACGTTCTGCTGCCTGCAACATCCTCCAGCATGACCGGTTTGGCGGTGGGTCAGTCATGGTGTGGGGTGCATTTCTTTGGGGGGCCGCACAGCCCTCCATGTGCTCGCCAGAGGTAGCCTGACTGCCATTAGGTACCGAGATGAGATCCTCAGACCCCTTGTGAGACCATATGCTGGTGCGGTTGGCCCTGGGTTCCTCCTAATGCAAGACAATGCTAGACCTCATGTGGCTGGAGTGTGTCAGCAGTTCCTGCAAGAGGAAGGCATTGATGCTATGGACTGGCCCGCCTGTTCTCCAGACCTGAATCCAATTGAGCACATCTGGGACATCATGTCTCGCTCCATCCACCAACGCCACGTTGCACCACAGACTGTCCAGGAGTTGACGGATGCTTTAGTCCAGGTCTGGGAGGAGATCCCTCAGGAGACCATCCACCACCTCATCAGGAGCATGCCCAGGCGTTGTAGGGAGGTCATACAGGCACGTGGAGGCCACACACACTACTGAGCCTCATTTTGATTTGTTTTAAGGACATTACATCAAAGTTGGATCAGCCTGTAGTGTGGTTTTCCACTTTAATTTTGAGGGTGACTCCAAATCCAGACCTCCATGGGTTGATACATTTGATTTCCATTGATAATTTTTGTGTGATTTTGTTGTCAGCACATTCAACTATGTAAAGAAAAAAGTATTTAATACGATTATTTCATTCATTCAGATGTTATTTTAGTGTTCCCTTTTATTTTTTTGAGCAGTGTATAAACGCAGGATGTAAAGTGTTGGTCCCATGTTTCATAAGCTGATATAAAAGATCCCAGAAATGTTCCATACGCACAAAAAGGTTATTTCTCTCAAATGGTGTGCACTAATTTGTTTACATCCCTGTTAGTGAGCATTTGTCCTTTGCCAAGATAATCCATCCACCTGACAGGTGTGACATATCAAGAAGCTGATTAAACAGCATGATCATTACACAAGTGCACCTTGTGCTGGGGACACAAGGCCACTCTAAAATGTGCAGTTTTGTCACACAACACATAAGCTACGGACAATGAACACAATTGCAATTTGAATGCACAGAGAGTGACGATCCTGAGGCTCATTGTCGTGCCATTCATCCGCCACCATCACCTCATGTTTCAGCATGATAATGCACGGCCCCATGTCGCAAGGATCTGTACACAATTCCTGGATGCTGAAAATGTCTCAGTTCTTCCATGGCCTGCATACTCACCAGACATGTCACCAATTGAGCATGTTTGGGATGCTCTGGATTGACGTGTTCCAGTTCCCGCCAATATCCAGCAACTTCGACACAGCCATTGAAGAGGAGTGGTACAACATTACACAGGCCACAATCAACAGCCTGATCAACTCTATGCGAAGGAGATGTCTCGCTGCATTTTTTAAGGTATCTGTGACCAACAGATGCATATCTGTATTCCCAGTCATGTGAAATTCATACATTAGGGCCTAATGAATTTATTTCAATTGACGGATTTCCTTGTATGAACTGTAACTCAGTAAAATCTTTTGAAATTGTTGCATGTTGTGTGTTTTATATTTTTGTCCAGTATAGCTGGCAAACATTTAGTTGTGAATTTTATACTGTAGCTAGATCACCTGATGTGTGCTGCACAACAGTGAGTGGCTCACAAGGCTCCGGTCTCTCGTTGTTTGCTTGTAAACAAACACCACGTGACTGGGGACTACTGGTAAGTTTCATAATGTAAAATAGTGTGACAGGTGAAATGAAGAATGCAATCTTCTTTATCTCCTAAAGTATTGCACAAGTTGACTGCAGGTATTTACTTAAAAATGGTATTTCAAATAAATAGTTTCAACGGTATTGGAAAAACCATCCCGTGGCTATTTCCAAGCAGGGTGGGAAATGTACTTTTTGGTCCTCCAGCCGCAGTAGCTGGTGAATGCCCTCATTTTACCTGCCATTCAAATCTTTTACCAGCCACTCAAATCTTTTACCAGCCATTCAAATCTTTTACCTGCCATTCAAATCTTTTACCAGCCATTCAAATCTTTTACCAGCCATTCAAATCTTTTACCAGCCATTCAAATCTTTTACCAGCCACATTTTGTTCTGAAAAAAAATGAAATTAAGGATAAATCACAGAAAACACAGTACCTGCTTTCACTACTATGGTTGAGGTTTTCTCTTCCAGAGCTGACACTCACGTTTTAGTTTTTTATTTATTCGTTTTTTTACATGTGGGTTTTGGATCGAGAAGAAAAAAAAAACTGCTCCCAAATGCTGTATGTGTTCACCCGCCAATTTGGCTGGGAAGAATAGACATTCTACCAGCCGATGCCAAAATCGACCAGCGCTTGGCTGTCGGCTGGTATTAATTTCCCATCCTGTTTCCAAATACCCCAGTATGCGGTATAAACGGTATACCGCCCAAGCCTATTGATTGAGGATAGAGTATATATTGACTATTGAGGATGGGGTATGTATCATGTATTGAAATTGAGGATCGTGTATGTATCATGTATTGAAATTGAGGATGGTGTATGTATCATGTATTGATTATGTGCGTCCCCTCTTCCTGCTGTAGGTTTGCCATGGGGATAGAGTTCAGAGAGGGTTCCCTGGTCCTGAACAGTAAGAACCAGTACAAACTGAAGAAAGGTAAGCACTCAAGTCACTGTAGTGTCTTACTGAATGTAAGTAGGATACTTTGTAGACATGGTATTGTGTGTGAGTCTCATACAGAGGCCATTTTAAATGGTGTGTAGAGCGGACGCTTTCATAACTGTGTGTTTTCAGGTATGGTACTGAGCATCAGCCTGGGTTTCGCTGACCTGGTGAATAAGGAGGGGAAGAAGGAGGAACAGAAGAAATACGCCCTGTTCATAGGAGACTCAGTACAGATCAATGAGGTAGGAGGGAGGGCAGGGGATGGAAGGATGAGGGGGGAGGAACAGAAGAAATACACCCTGTTCATAGAATGTACAGATCAACAAAGTAGGGTTCACACTCTTAGACTTTATTTCAAACTTTTTTTTAACAAAGTCACAGTCAAACATATAGTTCTCTATCAATCACATTTGATATGTCATATTGGCTCAGCGATGGCAGGAAAGAAACACTAAACATTCAGCGTGGCCATTAAAATGTCTATCCTGAAGGACGATCCGGCGACAGTTCTCACTCCGGTCAAGAAGAAGATAAAGAACGTTGGAATCTTCTTAAAGGTACGAAAGATGGCAGCCGTCTCTCTCGGCTTCTTGTTTCACTCAGTCTCTCACAAACCCTGAAAGATGCATATCTATTTCAAATATTAATATGTTTATTTTAGGGCTCTATGTCCTCTAACTGTTATATTTAAGCAATAATACCTGTGGTATATTTTCTGATATACACACGGCTGATAGGCTGTTTCAGCCAATCAGCATCCAGGACCCAAACTACCCATTAAAAATGATTTGTTTCTTCTTGACAGAATGATGAAGAGGATGATGAGGAGGAAGATGCTGACGATGCAGAGGAACTACTGGGGAAGGGAGCGCGTGGACAAGCTTTACTCCAGGACAGGACTAGGGTGTGTGTCCGTGTGTGTGTGTGTGTGTGTGCTTGAGAGAAATTCACTACACTTACACAATCTCAGTTTGTGTTTATGAGATAAAACATTATCGTTTAATTGGTCAGAATGTGAGCAACTGTTATTTGATTGGTCAGAACGAGATGACTGCAGAGGAGAAGAGGCGGGCTCACCAGAAGGAGCTGGCCAATCAGGTGAACGAGGAGGCCAAGAGACGTCTGACAGAACAGAAAGGAGAGCAACAGGTCCAGAAGTGAGTGAACGAGGGAATAGAGGAGTGGAAGAGAGGGAGGAGGAGGGTAAGGTGTTACAGAAGGAGAGCAACAGGTCCAGAAGTGAGTGAACGAGGGAATAGAGGAGTGGAAGAGAGAGAGGAGGAGGGTAAGGTGTTACAGAAGGAGAGCAACAGGTCCAGAAGTGAGTGAACGAGGGAATAGAGGAGTGGAAGAGAGGGAGGAGGAGGGTAAGGTGTTACAGAAGGAGAGCAACAGGTCCAGAAGTGAGTGAACGAGGGAATAGAGGAGTGGAAGAGAGGGAGGAGGAGGGTAAGGTGTTACAGAAGGAGAGCAACAGGTCCAGAAGTGAGTGAACGAGGGAATAGAGGAGTGGAAGAGAGGGAGGAGGAGGGTAAGGTGTTACAGAAGGAGAGCAACAGGTCCAGAAGTGAGTGAACGAGGGAATAGAGGAGTGGAAGAGAGGGAGGAGGAGGGTAAGGTGTTACAGAAGGAGAGCAACAGGTCCAGAAGAGAGGGAAAAGAGGAGGGGACGGAGAAGGGATGATGGACTAATGTTTGGAAGGAGGGAGATGGGAGAACGGAATGAGAGGAGGCTGGTAATAGGTAATAAAGGAGTGG